>NC_139491.1:1252500-1380000 GCF_008360975.1 Lichenostomus cassidix
GGCTCTGCAGAGCCCAGCCTGGCCCTGGTGAGGCACAGCCTTGGCCTCCCTCACACACACATCGTTACCAGCCTTTATTACCCACTTCTGATGGCAACATATTATTTGGAGATCATCTTCATAAATTTTGCATTAAGGTAGCTGTGCCACTACCTGGAATTGATTCAAAACGCTTAAGACACTCAATTACTTTTTAACACTGTTACCCGGTGTAACGACATCGCCGCTCTTTCCCTCGCGTTTGATGATGCAACATCATTGTAATTGATTCATTTTCTCAATTAAATAAAGCTCCTGTGCTCTCCTCTCTGCAATGCCACCGAGACTCCCCGGCTAGATGGATTACCTCTTCTCCCTGCCTCGGATAAATTGCCGGCGAGGCTCTGCTCCGCTCCTCCCTCCCCTCCACAGCACACACAAAGCTGCAGTATTTTTCAAGTTGGGAGCAGGGCTGGACTTTGCTGTGTTTATATTAGGCAGATTTTTCACTGTTCAAACCACGGTGTTTACCTTTTCCCAGCTCCCAGCACTGGGCAGCCTCGGCGGCCATAAACCAAAGCTGAGCGCCGACAACTTTACAGTCAGAGCTTCGCCTCTTGCCCACAGTTCAGGGGAGAGGGAAGCAGCAGCTTCACTGACCATTAACAACTCTTTTAAAAGGACTCATCGTGAAATGTTTTCTCTTTTTTCCCTCCTCCCCTAAGCACCAGGTTTTTGTGCATTGGAGAGGTGGAGAAGGCAGTTCATCCTGAGGGATCCAAGCACAGAGGCTGCAGCTCAAAAGCTGGAGAAGTTGAGTTTCTACCCCAAGTTTCTACCCAAAACCACTTGGGGACTGGGAAGGACATTGTTGTGTTTTCATACTTTTCACGAAGAAATCTAAATAGTGAAATGGAACAAGGGACAAACCTGAAAACCCAGAGGAAAAGGAAGACAAAAAAAAAAGCAGGGTGCATTTTGAGAGTATCAAGGGACAATTTCATGTGCTTGTTGGACTATCCTGCTTCCAGCTTTGGGACCACCCAGCTCCTGAGGGTCATGGAGCTGCTGGAGCAAATCCAGGAGGCCATGGAGATGCTCCAAGGGCTGGAGCCAAGCTGGGAGAGCTGGGAATGTTCACCTGGAGAAGGGAAGGATCCAGGGAGAGCTCAGAGCCTTCCAGGGCTTAAAGGAACTCCCAGAAGAGCTGGAGAGGGACTGGGGCCAAGAGATGGAGGGACAGGACACAGGGAATGGCTAATTTGAAAGAGGGAGAGATGGGATATTGGGAAGGAATTGTTCCCTGGGAGAATGGTGAGGAGGTGAGATAGAATTCCCAGGGAAGCTGTGGCTGCCCCTGGATCCCTGGAGGTGCCCAAGGTTGGATGGGGTTTGGATCATGATCCCTGCCCTGCTCCTCACAGAACAGCCCCTGCTCAGAGGCTTTCCCAACCTTTCCAAATGCACCTGGAACAGCGGAATTTGCAGAATTAGCTCCAATATTTGGTATTTTTAAACCTGTATTTATTTGCTGTGGGTTTACCTGCTGCACGGGACAGTTTAGGATTAGCAGAATTGGAGCAAATGATCAATAAATCTGTCCCATTAGCAGAGCATTCCTCAGGCCATGGAACACCATGAATAAACCTGAATAAACCACAACCTCCAAAAGGTTGGGTAAAAACACCAAAGTTTGCCTCCTGCTCCATCTCCTAGTTAATGACTGCCTCTGGTTATGAAAGGCAACTTCTGACAGACCAGCAGGTTATTCTCCTGTCTCCATGGAGATCCTTGGCTGGCAAGTGGCTGGGAAGACCTCTCCCATCCCTTCCCCACTGCACTCCCCAGCACAATCAAGGAAACTCAAATGAATCCACCCCGGGTAACTTGGAGGAGTCGCCAGCTCCAGCTTTAATTTTCGTTTTTACTCCCTGGAATTAGGACTTGCCCTGGAGCTCTTGTTTGAGAGATTTGCAGGTGACCCAGGGTTAGATCTTCCCATATCACTTAACAAATTTTCTCTTTACATATATACTGCTTTTCAAGCTCCTGATAGGGGTTTTTTTAATAGAAAAACCCATAGACCAACAAATCATACAGTTATGATTTTTAAGGGAGGCTTCACAGTACAACATTTCTTTTCCTGAGGATTTTAAAAGTAGATAGAACTTGTTTTTCATCTGTACAAATGAGGGTTGAGTTCTAAGAGCAGAAATTATAAACATTATGTCCTAATGATAAAAGATTTGTCTCTGCCCTGATAGAAAAGGCAAAGGAATATCTAAATATTCTGGTTTCCATGGGGGCTTCAGCACTGTGGGTTAATTCCTATGGAATTAAAGGATGATCTTCAGATATATTTCACTATTTCTTGCAAAATTGCAATTGCTGATAGTTCTGCAAGAAGCCAAAGCACCAAACCAGTGAGAATGATCCTCCTAATTTGTTCCTGATATTCTAAACAACCTCCCCATTCCGATCTGGGGATTTTGTAAATGGCAAACCTCAATCACTGTCACAAAATATGAAACAAAATTATTTCAAAATAAGAAAGAAAAAACCAGACAATTCACAACAACCTTAATATTAAATATATTCTTACAATTATATTACGCTGCTTTTCCCCGAGGTCTCCAAACAAATTTATATAAAGAGATTATTTCATCCACCATTGAACTGCAGCCACTTCTCAGAGAAATCTCTTTCCCAGAGTTCAGAAACACAATTCAACAAAAGCTCCACACTGTTGGAGGGACAGTGGGAACAATAACTACTCCCAGCAATAACAACTCACCAGAGTAGGATCAGGATGCTCTGACAGCAAATCCCTCAGCCAAGCAAAACCAGCAAATTCAGCAAACTGCTGTTGAAAATCTTGGAATCATGGAATAATTTGGGTTGGAAAAGATCTCCAAGAGCACCAGGCCAACCATCACCCCAGTCCACTACCAAACCACCACAAAAAGTGGGGTAAGTGGAACTTTTTGGTCAGACAGACACCAGGCGAAGGAACTGGGATTTGTTCTGCCCAGATCTGGCTTTGTGTCACCCATGTTTGACCAAATGACAACAGAGAAACAGCAGGAGAACTTCTTGGGCACTATGGAAGAGGAAAAACAATCCCAGATGAGCAGGAATGGAATAATGGAATCCTCTGAGGGATCCACAAGGATCATCAAAGTCCAAACTCCCCAAAAACCGAAGGACAAAACCATGGTGGGATGTGCAGGGAGGAGCCCAGGCTGATCCCCATGAGGTTATCCCTCCTCCTGTGCCTCAGCCTGGGCATTCCCAGGGAGCTGAGGGAACATTCCAAGAGAACCACAACAGCCAGAAATCCAGGGAGACTGAAAGAACAGGGATCTCTGGCCTGAAAACAGAGTGAGGATGTCACAACCACCAGCCCTGCTGCATCCCTGCTCAGTCTGATTCCACATCCTCACATCCTCACATCCTGCAGCACAGAAAACCTGCCTAGGAATAAATAAATCCAAGAAGAACAAATCCAGGGAGGTGAGAACCTCCAACCAGCAGATGAAAATCCATCAGGATTGTCCCTGCTCCTGAACACAGCCTTGCCAGGCCCTTCTGCCTTGGAAAGGAACAGATGAAATGTTGATGGCTAAGATCTATCACTTTTAGAGCCATCTGAAAAGAATCCTGGTCTTCCTCTGAAGGAGCTTCCTCTGAGGAGCTGCAAAACCAACTGGGATCCCTGCAGATGTCCCAATTCCAGGGACAGCTGAAAGGGAATAATCCAAAGCAATAAAAATTTGGGTGTATGAGTGGAGTTTTTTACCCAAACTGAAGTGCTGAGGCACCACACTGTGCCAGGAGCATCCTCTGCTGTTCCCTGCACTGCCCACAGCAGCTGGAGTTAGACTCTCCCATCAATTAAACCCATAATTCCATGGAATTGGCTGAAGAATGGATGCTTTGGAGGGGAGGAAAACTTGCCTAGACCTCAAAATTCTTCATTTTTCATCTGGGGCTTGGGTAACCATCACCCAGCAGAGGAGGAGGAGATGCCCCATGTCCTGGGGGATCACATTCCTCCAACCTGAGCTCCCACAGCTGCACCCCTGGCCAGGAAACAGGACAGGAGCACAGCTTGGCTCTGCTCTTCTCCAGGTCCTGGGAGACCCAGGAGGAACCTGCTGCTCATCCCAGCCATGCTGAGCTCCCCTGGAAGTGTCCAAGGCCAGGTTGGATTTGGCTTGGAGCAATTGGGATGAGCTTTAAGGTCCTTCCAACCCAAACCAGTTTTCAATGATGATAAAATTCCAGAAATCCAAGGTTTCCTGATGCCAGTGGCTACCTGAACCAACCCAAGCACACAAATCCCTCTGCTCTCCACAGCCTTTTTTCCCAAGGGAAGCTCAAATTCCAGGTTTGAGGTCCCATTCTGGAACCTCCTTCACTGCAGGAAGTGGGAGATATTTCCTTCCAAGCACATCTCCCATCCCACAGCAGCACCAACTCATGCAGGAGATCCTCCTGGATCTGCAAAAATACCTCCGAAGGAATTCTGTATTTCACAGAAACCTGGAATGGTTTGGGTGGGAAAGGACCTCAAAGTCCATCTTGTTCCACAGAAGTCCTGGAACAAATCACAGCCTGAGCTCTGCTGCCTCACACTGCCTGGAATTCTTAGGGTTAGTGAGAAAAAAAATCCCTATCAGCCTTTCAAGATCTCAAGCCAATAATCCACTGTTAAAACATAGGAAGATCATATTAAAACATATTATAAAATGATGTTAGTGGTCACGGCTATTTCCACACTTGACCATATGATTTAAACATCAATTTTACATTAAAAAAATCAGATGTGAATATTAAAATATATAAATAAATTTTCTTTATACTACAGATTCCTGACAGATATATTTTTTTTTCCTTTTCTGAAATCTCTCAATTTTTCAAACGTGAAAAACTAAAACTAAATTCAAATTTTCCAGCAAGTTTCTACCAGGCAAATCAAATTCAAGTTTGAACTTATTCCTGGCTGAGGAGAAAAAAAATAATAAAAGAAAATGTATCTGAAGTAAATTGTTAGGAACGATCTATGTGAAACCTATGCTAAGAAATTAGGAAGAGTTTAAAACAATAGCAGATCACTTCAAATATTGTCAGTGATTTCTGGAATACATTATAAAAGCAAAAAGATTCACCCAAATCTATCATATTTAAGATATTATACAACAATTTAATTCACTATTTTGGCATTAGCATTTGAACAGTGTTTAATGTCTTTTAAATGGTTCGATGTAATGATAGATCTGGAAGACAAAACATTTCTTCCTTACCAGGAAACAAGCTGCAAACAACCCTCCATTTATCCTCCCAAAATAAATGAATGCTTAAAGGACGTTTCTGCCAATTGAAAAAAACAACACTGAAATGGTTCTTTCACAGCCCAACTTTAACTAAATATTTTTTTTTCCTTGACAACCTGCTTCCATTTAAATGAAACCAGGCCAAATTTGGTCAATAGTATGGATTGCAGAGAACAAAAAGAATCTTAGAGCGTGTTAATACAGGGATCAGAAAGCAGCAACTTCATTTCCAGCCAGGCAATTATTTAGCAAACTAAGATGCAGCAAATAAATTAAGGTTTTTCCATGGAAAAGCTGGCACAGGAGCTTTCGGACCTATAATTAAATCTCACTCGCAGCAAGCGCAGCCAGGGCAGAATTCGCTGAGGAGAGGAGAAAAATCAAAAGGGGAAAAAATCAAATCTCACAAGAAACCTCAGCTTTGGGATGAGAAATAAAGGAATAACAGCAGTAAGGATAATAATGGTTTCACAAAGGGTGAGGTAGCTGTCCTGCTGGAGGAAGGAGCTGTGTCCCAGGGCAGGGAGGCTCATTGTCCCCAGTGATCCCCGCAGGATCTGGCCCAGCTCACCCCGAATGCTCTGCTTTGTCTCTCCGAGGCTTTTCCAGAAAAGTGCAAACCTTTCCCTGCCAGCAGCAGCAAAAAGCTGTTTGCTTCCACCGAGGGTGGTTTTGTTGGGTTTTTTTTCTCCCTGTTCTATTTTCTTAGGAAGCAAAGCCACGGCAGGTCCACAGTGAGCGCTTTGCTGGGCTGTAAAATTCCCTATTATCCAATCCTGCTTCCTTTGCCGTGGGATTTAAGGATGCCTCTTCCTTGAGACCACGGATATGTCATCATTTTGTTGAGCTACCAGCTCTGACAGCCTTGTCTCTGCCAGTTTGAGCTCCTGTGCTTGCAGTGCTGGGAAAAGCTGAGAGGGGAGGAAAAAAAAAAATTTAAAAACCCAAGGTGAAAATCCAACTATGACTGAATTCTTCCCTAATTTATTCCTGTTATTTCTCCTGCTGCAAATATAAACTCTGTATACAAAAGAAAAGATCCTTAAATTAAGGTCTCTTGCTTCCACTGCATTGTGAAAGAAGTTATTTGAATCCTTGGCTGATCTATTTTAACAAATATCATCTCCCGCGTCCATCATTCCTCCTGTCTTTTTGATCTCTTTTTTCCTACTTATCATGTTCTTTATTTGAAACAGATTTTTAACAGATAATCTCCATCGTTATAACAATATCTTGCCTGCATTTTATTCAAATAATTCTTAAAAACAGCTTAAAAAGCCGTTTGGAGCAACATCAAGCTCTCCATCAATCACACGGAAAAATTCCGCTGGCGGTTGTATAAACATCAGATCAACTCCGCCGTCTTCAAGGATTTCAGAGCGCACCATAAAAAACTCCATTAACTTCTGACAAAGAATGCAAATTAATCACAACATGGGGTGAAATGAAATTAAAGGCTCTTTTCTAATCAATGACAAGGCAGGATGAAATATTCGGCTCCGCGCGCCGCGGCCGCCGGGACGCTCCCGATTTTTTTTTTTTTTTTCCAAATTTTTATTTTTATTTGGATTTTTTTTTTTTTTTCCGCGGCGCATCCCGCGTGGAAAGGGATTCACCCGCCGTGGCTCTTTAGCCCTCCCCATCCCTCCAGCGATCTGCTTTACAAGTCGCCCAGCTCCACAAAACACACTAATCATCCGAATCTCAGGTGCATCCAATTTGTTATTCACACTCTCTCTCTCTCTCTCTGTGTGCCAGGGAAAAAAAAAAAAAGAAAAAAAAAACAGGGAAAAAAAAAGCCTGGCGTAGACAGATGCACCGGGAACCTTAAATGACAGTTTTGGCCTCCGGAAGTGCGATCGCTACAGCAAAATCTAGTACAGCCTCCAGGTGAAATGTCTGGAGCTCCATATGGAGCAGGGAAAATTAACAACAAGATGAAAATCGCTGTAGCAGCGGGGAGTCGGAATTTAACAAAAAAAAAAAAAAAAAAAAGGGAAGGAAGGATGGGAAAAAAAAAGAGGGGAAAAAAAATTTAAAGATGAGGCAAGAGAAAGTAATAAATTAATGGGGTGTGAAAACATTCAAAGCTTTACAATACCAGGGGCAGTATTTGCTCAGATTTGGGGGGGAGCATGGGATGGGAGGGGGAGCATGGGATGGGAGGGGGTGGAATGAGGGATGGGAATTTTTTTGATGCTTTTCCTTTTTAAAAAAAAATAAAAATTCAGGTCATTTCCATCTAATTTATGAAGTGAAGGCTGGGATTGTGTTTGTCGAAATGCAAAAGTCTCTTAAATACAGTGGTGTCATCCTCCAGCTGATTAAATCCTCGGCAGCTGAGTGCTTTGGAATATTCCTCTGGAATATTTCCCTAATGGATGCGCCGTCCTTTTAACACCCTGCTTTGTGTAAAGTTGGACTGCAAGCTGAGAATATTTAGTGGGCAATTCTTTTCATTTCTCCTAAACTGCATTATCATTAAACAACTCATCGCCTCCACCGCGGTTTTAGCCGAGACGTGGAATTTGAATCTCTGGGATTCCCTGTGTGGTTTTTTTCGGATCTTTGGGATCTTTTTGGATCATCAGCCTCAAATTTAATTAAATATATGAGGTGCCGTGGTCTTTTGGGGTGTCTGTTTTTCTTTATGGTTCTTTGTGTAAAATCAAAATGATGTAAATAAAGGTTAAACTTTTCAAAGAAAATGAAAACTTTGGTTTTTTTCCCTGCCTGCCCTGTTTAGATCCCTAAAAAGGTAGATGGGTTATTAGAGCAGCACCCTTGGAAAAGGGGTTTCCTTTCTTTTTTTAAATGTTTATGTAGAAAATAACTTTATTTGAGAGTATTTGTGAGCAAATGAATAAGTCTTATTAATTAATAGAGTCATGCAAATAAATCCAGGGTGGATCTGCCCTTAAACACTTCACTTTGTACCTAAGGAAAATCCTGTGAGCATCTTTCCCTCCTGCTCCCAACGGGACTTTCCCATTTTACAAAAGCACATTCCATGACCACGACAGAAAAACCAACAACAAAACAATGAAAACCACCAAAAATTCAGATATTTACTCAATTTCAAGGCTCAGAGTTTCCCGTGCAAAGTTTTTAGAGAGGAAAAGTCAGTTCTGAGCATCACTGTTTGTTATTTCTTTACTCAGATCACTCCCTTTTTGCATTTAGATACTGATTATGGAGATTATATTCTGTATATTGAGACAAAAAAATATAGAATTAGAGTTAATAATTATATAAACTCTGAACACACCCATAAGCAACTTTACTGACACGAGCAGTTGCTCACATCTTTAAGTGGTTTCAATTTAAGGCTTAATTGTAAAGATTAAATAATGATGAGTAAGAATTAGCAAAATAAAGACTTACAAAAGAAATACTTATAAAAGGTGTGGGAATGGGAAGTTCTCCCATTAAAATATGCTACTAAAGGCCAGAAAATGAAATAATCATCCTTTAGTTTTCCTGGCATATTGCAGGATGTCCTGAATTTCCACACTGCAATGATTCCCCCTATCAATCTTCTTCATTTAAACTGAATTTACACACACCATTTGTCTGTGTCTTAAAAAGAGAGGAAAAGGGGGGAAAAAATATAAATATTTTTTGCAGCTGCAGCTGCAGACAAACACCCGTTTGCAGGAAATTTCAGGTGTTCTCATCCACGTGGCCAAACTCTCCATTTTGCAGAGGGAAGCAACTCGGAGTTATTTAGGGACAAATTTGGAGCCACACTTGATTAACTTCATTCCTTGAACAACCCCACTGAGGTGAGGAGGTGTTACTCAAGGAATGAGCAGAATCAAGCCCTTCCTAGGAAAATAAAGAGATATTTGGATATTAAAAATCCCTGTTAATTATCCCCCTAATCCAAGGTGGTTTCTAAGGGCTCTCCTGCCCAGCTATGTAAGCACATGCCTAAAATACATATTCTCCCCATAAAAACCCTCCTGAAAAGCAGCTGCTTGAAAAGCTTAATAGCCACATTTTAAAGTTTCACCTCCTCAACTGTTTTGCATTAAAAAATATATACAATTTCATGGGCTACTGACTTGCCAAATATTCTTTTACAAAGCCGATCCGCTGTTTAATTAGAACAGCAAAAAGCATCTTCAACTTAGCAATCACGCTTTGCTCCCGGTCCAGGGAGGAATTTTTGCCTGGAACTACATGGAATGTCCACACTCCAACCTCCTTCCCTGAGCCCTGACACTTCCATGAGGGTTATTTTAAATTATCCCCTCATCACTTGGATTTTAGGTTATAAAACCCACCAAGGTCAAGACACTTGGTGAGTTCCCAATGCATGGAGGGCTCTTCAAACGAGAGTTTCTTTGCCAATCCTGCCCTCCAAAAAACAAATTTAAAATCCAGATAAAACATGCCAAGTCTATTCCGCCAATGGTGCCAGTGAACATTTCGCAGAGGAGACAAAAAAAGTGAAAAATCAGAATATTTCCACGCAGGCAAAACCTTCCCAAGTCCCTAAAAGTGTCAGGAGAATTCGCTTAAAACAGCTTATAAAAATGGGAGAGGGAATGAGTCCCAGCCTATTATTCAATAACCATGTTTGTGAGGCATCTGCATAATCTAACCATGCATAAATTAGTGTGTGTATTACAACAGTTATTTGCATAATAATAGCAAGTTAATAGATGCTTAAAGAGCACAGACCAACACCACCTTTAAATCAGACATGCCTCCAGGCACTCCGAGCTGTAGAGACCAAGATGCAGAGAACAGTCTTCATAAAACATATGAAAACATAAAAACCACATTCAAATAATTCATTGGAGTCCCTGGACACTTCACTTTTTTTCCCCCCCTCTCCCTGGAAAGAATAATTTGAGGGAAGTGCTGAACAGTTTGTTCCTGGGAATTCTAACATCCGTCTTGAGATGAGAATTTAAAGTAATCATCAAACCTAGCTCTGGAGTGGTTGTTTTGTTCAGAGCTTCATGGGGTTTTGAAGCATAAAAAGTGAAATATTCTGTGGTGATGCAGAGCTCAGCATCCACCCAGCCATTGCCACTGGAGATGGGAAGAGTTTTACCTCCAGCTTCAGGTGGGAAGTTGGAAAATGCCAGTATCCAAAGAAAATATTAATATTAGGTCCTCTCAAAAGGAAGAATCTGAAGCTCCCTTAAGTGTTCCATTCACATTCTATTTTTGAGAGGATTGTAGACCGTTGTGCCATTATTCAAAATTGGAATTCAAAACTAAATGGCAAAAAAAGGAGCAGATCCACCTTCCTTACTCCAAAGCTCTGTTGCAAACCCTGGATTATATTTTAATCTCACGACAACACCATCATTAACATCATCATAATTTTCACCATCTCCAGGGAAAGAAAGCAAATGTAGAGTTTGGAGAAGAGAAAAAGAGGAGCAGGGGGGGTGGGAAAAAAGAAAAAATCAATAGAGACTTCTAAATGACTCCTCGCAGATCGCACTTTTCAATTTAACAGGACAGATTTATTTGTATGTGGCTCAAATGTTCACGATTGCTCTCTGCACCTTCATACATAGGAATGAATGTCACAGTGGCAAACAGCAGTAATGAACAATCTTACCTGAGGATATGGAAACCTCCCAAGAGCAAGCTGGGAAAGGAAATAATATTTGTCTAGTTATAGAGATTTGCATGGAGGGCACATCTCCTCGCAGAGAGAAAAGTACTCAACTCTGAGGATTGGGGGAATCGGGGGTGGAAGGGACGCTGCACACAAAGGGCTGTATTTACAATGGGCCTTTCCCAACCATCCCCCCTTGCTCTGCTCGGCATTTTTTGGGATTCCTGCATCTCTCCAGCCCCTCTGTCTCACTCAGTGACTCTGCTTGGTGCCCAAGGACTGGAAATGAAACCAGTTCAGCCTCGACAGGGAGGCCGAGACGCTGCCCTTTGGTAATTATCTGTGCTGAGCAGCAGTGCAGAGCAGCTCCCAACTCCCCAAGTCCTTCCTGAACTGGCTCAGGGTAAAATCTGGGTCACAGAGCTGAGCTTTGTGTCCCTGTTGGTGCCACACCTGAGTGGGATGTGGGGAGAGCCACAGCACCCACAGAGAAACCTCACTTTACCTTCAGATCCACTTCTCTGTGACATCAACTGCATTTGCTGCCCCTGATGTTCTACAAGTCAATGAATGCATTACAGAGTAGTCCCAAAATCAACATTCTTATGTCTATTGCCTGACAATATTCTTCTGGCCACAACTAATAAATATTCCAAGAGAAATTCTTTGTACTAGGCAGGTTTTCCCACTTGGTATCTGAGCCTTGGAAACAATTCCAGCAAAACACAGCAGCTTGGTGTTATTCTGTTTGCTGCTCACTGAAGGACAAGGGTTTCCAGGGTTGGAATCATGGAATCATTTGGGAAAAGCCCTCCCAGACCATGGAATCCAACTGTCCCCAGCGCTGCCAAGGCCACCACTGATCATGTCCCCAAGTGCCACATCCCCATGGCTGTTCAATCTCTCCAGGAATGACTTCACTAGTGCCTGGGCAGCTGTGCCAGCACTGGAGACTCCATTCCATGGAGGGATTTTCCCTGATTTCCCATCTCAACCTCCCCTGGCACAGCCTGAGCTGGCCCAGGGCATTCACTCAGCCCTGTTCTGATCCTTCTGGGTGTGCCCAGTCTTCAGAGGAGTCAAGAGCTTCTCTACACCCCCAGAACCTCAGAGAATCCTCCTGCTACCACCTCCAGTCTGGCCCAGAGTCCATGGATGCAGCACCATCAGGGATTTCCCAGCTGGATAAAGCAATCCCACTCCCACATCCTGAGCAAGAGCAGCCATGAGCCTCTTGTCCCCCACCCTGAGGGCCAGACCTCAGTCAGGGTGGCAAAAGCTGCTGCCAGCCCTGCCCTGGCACTGCTGAGTGCCACTGTCCCTGAGCTGGGGACACCTGACCTGGTGAGATTGAAGGCTGGGAGAGCTGGGAATGTTCACCTGGAGAAGGGAAGGATCCAGGTCTCATTCTCATCCTCCTAAAAGGAGCTCCAGGAGAGCTGGAGAGAGACTGGGGACAAGGCATGGAGGGACAGGACACAGGGAATGGCTTCCCACTGCCAGAGGGCAGGGATGGATGGGATATTGGGAAGGAATTCCTGGCTGGAAAGGAATTCCCACAGAAGCTGTGGCTGCCCCTGGATCCCTGGAAGTGCCCAAGGTCAGGCTGGACAGGGCTTGGGGCACCCTGGGATAGTGGAAGGTGTCCCTGCCCAGATGACCCTGAAGGTCCCTTCCACCCAAACCCATCTGGAATTCTGTGATCATGCAGCAGGATAATTGGGGAAAGAGCCAGACAGGAGCACAAGGTGTGTAAACAAGCACTGAAGGACCCAAAATCCATCAGCAACATGTTCTTGGGGGTTGTTGCTTTAAAAAAAGCAACATTTCTCAGTGAAGCTGCTCCTGGGCTGGGAACAGCAAACACAGGCAGGGACAGCTCCTGTGCCACTTGTCACCCCTTGATTCCTCTGCTCAGCCTCGTCTCCTCCCTGCAAGATTGTCAAGGTATTATAAATTAAGAAACTTAGCAAAGAGTCTGTAATCTTCCCTGAAATAGCCTGCAGATATGTCACTGTACTAAATGTGTTTCAGATTTAATGAAGCTTTAATGTCCTTTTTAATTTTGCCTGTTTCTATATCACCAGGGGTCGAGCGAGGCAATCAGCACTCAAGAGGGTGGTTTGGTTTAAAACTAGGAAAAACTCATTTGCTTATGAGTTGCACTGTATTTTCTTAATTAAATTTACTAAGTAAAACGGTTTAAGTTCAGCCAACCAGTGACCTCTGTGTGTAGATTTAGATTTATAAAAAGTGTCACTGTTAAAGGAAAGGAAAAAAAAAAAAAGTCCAAACAACAAATAGATTAGAGCTTCACTAAAGGGATTTTCAAACCATCAGATGTCTGAAGGAAGTCACAGCAACGTGAGGAACAAGGCCAGAGCATGATAGAAAACCCAGAAATTCCCAGATTAACACAGTGGCCAAAACTTCCCTGCATTTACAGGATGGAATTCCAGAACTTGAAATTCTTTCAAGGTATTATAACAAAAATAGAATATTTCCATCAACAGTAGTTGGGTTTGGGAAGTGATCAGTGTTTTATGTCTGGATATGAAAGAGGGAATGCCTGAACTTGAGGGATTTGAGTCTCATTTCCCCAAGGATCCCTTCCTGGTGGTTGGACCTGATGATCTTGAGGTCTTTTCCAACACAAGAACTGTAAAAACCTTCATTTTAAAAAGCAAAGTGAATTTTAGTGGCAGAATGGTGTGGAAATAGAAATGAGAACGAGACCAATCACCAAGAAATATCCCAGGAAAACACCTTCCCACCTCACTTCACCTTGGAGCAGCTGCATGGAGGAGGTGGATGGATGGATGGATGGATGGATGGATGGATGGATGGATGGATGGATGGGATGCACCATCAGATTTTAAATTTGGTAAACTGAGAAAAAATCCCAGATTATATAATAGCAGAGGTACAGTGTGTGTGTGCAAGATGACTTTTACCAAATGATCAAATTCAGGTATAAATTGAAATTTTAAAAAATCCAAATTTGAAATCATGAAGTGTTTGTTCAGGAAGATCCTCTGGATTGAGCACCATAAGTGGGGCTAGAAAGCAACTCAAACCTGTCCTCAAGTATATTTAACGTTCAAAAAAGCAAACACAGAACTAAAATAACTTGTTGAAATAATATAATTTACCATTTTAGAGCCGAAAAGGGAAATCCAGAAATCCCCCTAATAAATCTCTTTCTCCACCTCACTTTCCCCTTGCCTGCTGCATATTCTGAATAAAATTACAGCAGCAGCTCAGTCTGTATCCTGTTTGGAAAGTGTCTGAGGGAAGGAAGTTCAAAACATATTTTTAGGACACTCAGGCAATAAAGTTTCCCACTTAGATTATTGTCGATGTTGTGCAAGTTGTTTTTTAATTTACAGTTACACTGGAGAGCACGGGATGCTTTTATTCTTAATTTAGACACATTCCATGTTTCTCAGCATAACTGCAAATTGAAAATAAGCACTCGCAACATCGCCAGTGATGGAGCTGAAGGAGGACTTTATAGTCTGAAATGTTCTAAAATTTGTTCTTAATTACCTCGTGCACATTTTCCACAATTAAATTTCCATCCAAGGATTTTGCATTTAGATTGTGCTCCGCAGTTAAACCCTCGCTTGATGGAGAAGCAGGCGCCGCTCCGCAGCGCTCAGGCACGGGAAACTTTCAAAAATCAGACTTAACTACTGGATAACATCAAATTCCCCAGGTGAAATTTCATTCCAAGACCAATTTATACATTCTTAGATAGATGGGCTTAAAATCACCTGGAACTCTGCAGGGTATGGACCTTAATAAATATTAAATACCTCAAAAAACTACTCCAAGATTTTTCTTCTCCTTCTAATATCAATTTCACTGTCCCCTTATTGCAGGGGTTTTTTTTAAAGAAAAAAAAATCCAAAAGGATATAACAGCAATTTAGCAGCGTTAAAGTGCTTCTGAGGTTAAACTGACAACAAAGAGGAACAGAAACACAAAGCATCTTGAAGTAGGGTTTCAATTAAATGTGCAGGATTTAGTAACGCAGGCCCGGAAAAAAAAAAAAAAGAGTTACAAATTAATTTAATCTTCTGCCTATAGTTTGCAGCTGCACTCCAAAGTGTCTGGGGCTTAAGAACAAAGCCTTGCAAGGCCTGGGAGTGGGGGAAGCTTCAATTTTTAATGTCTGAGGCCATTAGCTGATAACTTGTGGAATCTGCGACCCCCGCGGAGGGGCAGGAGCGGCGCGACGGTGACGGATGTGGTGACGGATTTGTTGGTGGCCAGGGCTGCCAGGGGAAGGTTATTACCAACAGCACCAGAAATGTGCCCTAATAACCTCTGGGACATTCCTTGGCTGGAGCAGATGAGCTCCAGCTCCGTCTCCACGTGAAAATGTATGAAAAAAAAAATCAAAGCCTAATTCGCCTTAATTAAAGATAATTAGTTTCACTTTGACTTCTTTTAAATATGAGCTATGGTAAATGCACTGCGAGCTAAAGGCTGCAATCAGGGCTCAATTGCACGTTTCTGCCTGGCCACAAATCCTGGATATTGCCAGGCTTTTACTGCTGCAGCTTCAAAGGTGAAGTGCTTTTTCCCAAGGGATAAAGGTGGGCAATGGGCTTTTCAGAGCCATCCCTGGGAATTGTCAGGTGCAAAATCTCCACAAATGCTCCATAAGGGTTGATTTGATTCCTTGTTTGAGCAGGGAGGCTTCTTGCTGGTTTGTTTGTTGAATTTGAATTTGATGCACAAAGGGAAAAATGAGTTAAATTTGGGTGTGCTGGTGGAAATGCAGCTCAGCTTTGGCTGTGCTCCATCTCTGCTGGAGTGGGGTTCATCCGCCAGGACAAGGCAGTGAAATCATGGGGAAAGGCAGGGAAACATCCTAAATTCTGGACTTTTAAAGAGCAGAAACAACTGTATTACACAGAGTAAGAATAGGAAACAATACACAGAAAAAGAATAGGAAACAATGCACAGAATGATAGCATCTTGGAATGGTTGGGTGGGAAGAGACCTTGAAAAGATCACCCAATCCATCCTGCCCTGGCAGGGACACCTTCTACCATTCCAGGTTGCTCCAAACCTGACCTTGGACATTCCAGGGATCCAGAAACAGCCACAGCTTCTGTGCCAGGCCCTCACACATATATAAAGACACAAATAAACATCATGTGTGTACTACATTCTATATTCTTTGCTCCACATCCAACAACCCTGCAGCCCTCTCTATAAAGCAGCCATTCCAACCACCACAGCTGACATTATCCCACAACTGTCCCCTCATCCCCACGGCCGGGCGCAGAGCTGGATTATTTATCTCCAGATTATTTATCTCCCTGCCCACAGCGGCCTAGCAGCAATTGCTGAGCAACGATGATCCATGGAGGTCTCACCCTGCACAAACTGTACCTAAACTTCCCCTTTATTGCAGCCTGCCTCGCCATCCTCACCTCGCACAGGGTTACATCCCAGCGCAGCAGGCGGATAAATCATCCTGGAATATTACTGGGGCTAAGTTTAGCTGGGAGTGGAGCATATGTGCTTCCGAGTCACTGGAGCAGAGGCCCATAAAATACACTAATTACTGGAAGTTCTGGTCACTGGGTGATTGATAGCGCTCTGCCAGGCAACTTTGCAGCTCCAGCTCTTGTGAGGAGCTTCCCCCAGCAGTCTCAATTATTAATTCATGGCCCAACCCTCGGGCACTGCGGCCTTCTCTGCCAGTGCCACCAGTGCTGCCATCGTGTAGGCCTGGGTGTTGTCCCCATCCCTGAGGGAACGGCTTGGACAAATCACCCTAAATACCTCTGGGGGGGGAGAAAAAAATTATAAAAATATAGGGCAGGTTTTTTTCAAGGAGTTTCTGGAGTGCATTTTTCCACACAGAATGGTATCGTGGTAGGCCTAGATGTTGTCCTCACCCCTGAGGGAACTGCTTGGACAAATCACCCTAAATACCTCCGGGGGGGGAAAAAAGCATAAAAATCATAAAAATATAGGGCAGGTTTTTTTTCAAGAAGGAGTTTCTGGAGTGCATCTTTCCACACAAAAGAACATAGTGGTAGGCCTGAACATTGTCCCCATCCCTGAGGGAGCAGCTTGGACAAATCACCCAAAATACCTCTGAGGGGGGAAAAAAAGCATAAAAATCATAAAAATATAGGGTAGATTTTTCCCAAGGAGTTTCTGGAGTGCATCTTTCCACACAAAAGGCCATCATGGTAGGCCTAGATGTTGTCCCCATCCCTGAGGGAACTGCTTGGACAAATCACCCAAAATAGCTCCAGGGGGTGAAAAAGCGTAAAAATCATAAAAATCTAGGGCCACTTTTTCTCACGAATTAATTTCTTGAGTGCATCTTTCTGCCCAGAAGGGCTGGAACTCCATAAATATTCCTCAATAAGAAGGATTTGAGCTGCAGAGTGAGTTTGGCACACGGCAGCTCAGCCTGGCTGAGCACGAGGAGCACAAACATCACAGCCATTTGCACTCCCAAGCTGATGAGATGTAGCTGCTCACGCATTTTAGGTTCCTCAGGAGGGGATTTACAGCCTCTCCTCCTTGCCCAGAAGCTGCACCAGGCCTGGCTCTGGTTTTATGCAGCTAAACACCCTCAAGACTGAAGTGTTTTTAGGGAACCATCCTGGAGCAGAGCTGCTTTCCTCAGAGCATCCTCTTCAAACATCTTCCTCCTCCTCTCTGGGGACTGAGGGATTTCTGCCCCAGCTGCTGTGGGGGATGAGAGCCTGAGCTCCATCCCTGACAGAGCAGCCAGGGTGAGCCCTGCTCAGGTGTGCCTGAAGGAATGAGGAAGGAATTATCCACATTTGTTGGATAATTCTTGGTGTTCCTACATGTGGGAATGCACACAACCCCTGGAAATGCCCCATGACTTCTGAAGAGATTGCTAAGAACCCTTGAAAGCTCTCACAAACACACATCTGCTGAGAACTCTGCAAACCAAAGCCTTCAAATTCATAGTCTGGGAGTTTTAAGAACTAATATTAATACCAAAACTGATGCACAAACTCCTTTTCCCTGGGGGAGACAATAGGAATAAACTCTGTAAGAAAATATAATTTTCCAAGGAAAACAGAGGACAGTGGAAGGGAGAGGGCAGGAAGGGACACAGGAGGAGCAGCAAACAGACACCATCAGCTGAGGATGTGAGCTCATGTTCTGCTTCCAAAACTTGGTTTGGGGAACAGGAAAATTTGCTTTCACCTCCTGCATTTCAACAGAACACCAATTCTACCTAGAGATAAAATAAGCCCTGACAAAGATATCCCAGAATCCCAAGATGGGTTGGCTGGGACCTTAAAGCTCATTTCCCATGAGCAGAGAACCTTCCACTATCCCAGGCTACTCCTATTCAAACCCAATGTGTTTTGTGACTGAGTTCTAAACCCTTGAAAAACAGCTTTTAGAAATGAAAACGCTGACACAGTGTTCAGTGTAGTGACAGCAGTGGCATTGGTTTAAATTGAACTTGCTTTGTCAACCCGAGAGCACTTAAATAAAACACGGGAAAACCTCAGGAAAACACACAAACTATTTGTGATGGAACACTTTTGAAATGGTTTTCCCAGGTTATGTATAAAATTCCATTTGCTTCAGAAAAATCCTGAAGGAAGAGAGGTAAACTAAAAAAATGAAATAATAATAATAAAAATGATAATGATAATAGTAATAATAATAATAATGATGATGATTATATAGCTCCCTATCTTCTATTTTATTTTATTCTAATTTTTACTTAATTTTTTTTATTTCTGAAGGGCAAGCTGAGCACCCTCAGACACCTCTTGCCTCCAAGGGAACCTGAACGCTCCCCATTTCTCAAAGCTTTTTTCCCATCCCAGACTTTCCCCTCTCTCCTAGCAAGGTTTCTGGGGCAGTTTCCTCAACCTTCCAAATAACACTTCCATTCCTCACTGCACACATCTCTGCAGCAAAGAAATTCCAGACATCAGAAGAGCATTAAAGAAAATGAGGAGATTTGCTGACAATTTGATATTCTCCCACTCCAGCACAGCCCTCGCTGACTTGATCCCACAAGTTATTTCATTAAAATTAAGATGTGCTAACACCAAGGTGTGGGGCTGGAGCCTGAGCCTGCTGAGTGGGGATGGTTTTAAAATCCTGATTTTAACAATCCTGGTTTTAAAATCCTGGTTTGAAAACCCCAAGCTTCCCTTTTTAACAGCTCCTCCAGCCAGAGCCTGGGTGTCCCCACTGCCAATCCCCAGGTCAACAGGGTGTTACTGTAATGACAGTGACCTTGGGTGGCCCTTGGAGCTCCTTCCTCACCTTTTTGGAGGCTTTTTCCTGAGCCACTGTCCTGCCTTTCATCATTTAACACATCACTCAGAGCACTTGCACAAAGCCCTGCTCGTGGTGGGGAGAGGTCTCGCAGGAGCAGGTGACAAACCAATTAACAAAGCACAAGGCCCCAAATTGGTTTCTGCACGTCTGGGTCGTGGAAAGGGTGAGCAGGAGAGGGAAAAAAACAAAGTTGGGAAGGTGGGAAACAGAAGGGGAAATGTAAATGGAAGGAGTTTTGCTGATGGTGAGTAATTGTGGGAAATTCACCCTGCAAATGGAAGTGAGGAGCAGCCAGGTTCTTCACTAATATCCCTAAAATAAACCCCAAATACCTTGGGCTGTGGGGTGGATCCCTGAACTGCTGGGGCACAGCTTTTAATTCAAATTAATTAAAATCTCCTAATTTTAACCAGGAAACACTTTGTCCATCAAGTCCTGTGTTTATATCACTCTTTATCCCCAAGAACACCACAGCCAAGTCTCCCTGGAACACAACCCCAGCCCAGGCCCCACCAGATCTCATTTTCCTGGCCAAGACATGACCCAAAACAGACCTTTCTCCTTGATTTACACACTCTGGGTTATCTTTCCTATCGACAATCATCTGTTTTTATGAAAATGTATGTTTTTTAAACACCTTACGAGCCTTAAACTGAAAATAAAACCCTTTCCCTGAATAAAATTGACCTTGTTCTGCCCGAAGCTGCAGCGACTGTGGCTTCTCCTCCTGGATGGCTGCAGTTGGAATCCCAGACTGGTTTGGATTGGGAAGGACCTTAAAGATCCTCCATTTCCAACCCCCAAACCACACAATTCCCAGCCCCATTCTCTCTGAACTGCTTCATTTTCACAGATTTCCTCCTGCTGCAAACTCTGCTGGTGAGAAATCTTTCCCAAAAGCCCCTGTGAACACTTAAACCCAAACACTTTATTCAATCACACAGGGCAGAGGCTCCAACCATGGCACAAAATATTTCTGCTGAAATTTTGTAAAACCATTGAGCAGCTACAAGCTGGAATCTTCTCCAATCCTAATCATCACCCACTCTGGCCTGGCCTGGGAGGATAAAACCCAAAAAACCCATTATTTTGAGTCCCTGAGGTGCTCAGAGGATGCAGGAACATCCACACACCAGGCCCTACTTCCTACTCAAATATGGAATTTCATTTAAGACCCCAAAGGAGCAAACCCATTCTAAATACAGCCAGAATGTAGCAGCTGGTAAAACCTTATAAATACACAAAAAAATCAAAGGATGTACAAGGGTTCCATTAAAATAATTTGAGTCTAAGAATTAATTTGAGCCTTGCAATGTGGAAATGAGAGCTCTGTGCTTACCTCCATGAAGGAAATGCCCAAGCTCCAAACATCCGAGTGAATCCCGTACTGCTCTCCCGAAATCCTCTCCGGCTGCAAAGAGAGGGACAGAAACAAGCCCTGAGCCCTGCAGACACACAGGGATCCTGCAAAAAGGCTGCTCCAGGGCAAGGAGTGGGGAAAAGCATGGAATTATGGAATGGGCTGAGCTAGGAGGGAGCAACGGGGATCAAAGTCCAGCTCATGGCTCTGCACAGACATCCCAAAATCCCACCCTGTTGTCCAAACACTCCTGGAACCACAGAGTCCAGGGGTTGAGGAGTAACTTTGACTTAAAAAGCAAAGTCATAGAACCCAAAAAAAATCCCTGTAGCCACGTGGTGGCAATTTTATCGGATACACTCCTTAATTTTGGGGGGTTCTGACCTGCAGGGAATAAAAAAAAAGCCCCACTGCAAACTATTAACAACAGGTTTAATGCCTCATGAAATGGAATGCTGGAAAATACATCTGTTTTTTTACCTGAAAGCGACAATTTCAGCATTTCCAAGGTCAAGTGCAGCAGGAAAAGCAACAATCCAAGGCTCCCTGAGATTCCTCTCCCCACTGTGCTGCTAATGCACCTGTCTGGCCCAACCACCCCCAGCCCTGGCTGGGTTTTCAGTCCTAAATAATCCAGGGAGCTTTGTTGGCAAATAAACTCCCAAATCAGTGCCATCCAGGGCGGTTTGGGGTGTTTGCTCAGTGCTGCTAATCCCAGGGCAGGAGCTTTTAGCACAGTGTGAATGTTAAATAAAAACCACAGCCTGAAAATCCACTCAGATTGCACTGCAACAAAAGCTTTTGGACCAAATCTTATTTGTAAGTGACCCAAAAATCTTAATTTTTTTTTCTTTTTTTAAAAAAATTCACTGAGTATAATTAGCCTAGGTCAGCATATCTTAGAAATGTTTGCAGCAGCATCGTGTGATTTTGGAGCATCAGATTTTTTTTTTTTTAAATCAGATTTTTGCACTGATAAATATCCTCATAAACACACAGATGTGCAGCCAAAAATGCTTTTATAACCTGACATGGGATGTGCCAACCTGGGCACACCCACTGAATATTTTAGGATTTTTTAGACCCTTCCTGAGCCACCAAACCAAGTTTATAATCCCCACTGAGCAATATTCCATTGTTTATTGCTGAAGTTCAAGCTTTGAACTGCAATTTCTGTCGAGGAGTTCTGGGTTCACAAAAGATAAAGGCAAGAAAATCAGCTTTTTAAAACAAAAAATGCACTCATGTGGATTTAAAATATGGAAGAGGAAAATGGGAATAAGAGATGCACAAGGTAAAGGGTGCAGCACATGAATCACTCGAAATACCCAAAGTATTTTCTCTTAAAAATTTCTACAACTGATTCTTTTTTCATCCAAAGATTTTTTTTTTCTATGACAAAACAATTTTCCAGAAAATGTATTTTGGTTGGAAATTTTAATTTCTCAATCAAACTTTTTTTTTTTTTTAATTACTTCAAAGAAAACCTCAATTCTTTCAGCAGTTCCAAATTCACTGCCACTCTGCCAAGGGGATGAACCAAAAATCACGACCTTCATCATTTTTTGAGGTCTCAACTAAAAATTTGGTGACACCAAATGACTCAGTCAAGAAACAAAATGATTTTACCAAAGAAAATCAGATCAAACACATTTTAGCTCCAACTCCTCTCTCCCAGTTCAGAGATGGAGGCATTGCACTCATCCAGAAACAAGAAGGCAAAAAAAGCAATTTATTTAATGTACACCTGGGAAAGAGAACTGTAATCTTGGTTTGTGTGCACTAAAAGCATAATACAATTTAATTCTCAGCCCTGCTTAAGACCAACAGCTGAGTTGGAAAAGTTGATTAATTTGAAGCTGTTTCTTTGTCTGAATCTCTGTATTCCAGCTCTTTTCAAATCTATATATTTTTTTTCAAAAAACCAAATTTTCTCTATATTCCAATTCTTTTTTTATCTATTTTTTTAAACCATTTTTTTTCAGAATATTCTGCTGTCACAGGACAGCCCAAGCTTTTCCAGGATGGTGCCAAGAGCCTTTCAGGAGCCACATAACGAGCACACCTCGAGTGGAAAAGCACTTAGCAAATAAATGGGCACCCAGTGCTGCTTCCTCCTGACAAGAAAGTCAGAAAAAAAAACCCTGAAAGCGATTAAAGGTCATGGATTTCTCTCTCCTCTTTCCCGAGGTTGGGAAAACAAAGCATTGAGTGCTTTGTGCTGTTTGTGTCTTTATTTTAAACAAGCAGAACACTTTTTTTTTATCGTTAATATCGGGAGGAGTTGGCCTGAAGGATTTTAATGGCCAAAAATAAGAGTTTGTAAAGAGGTTTAAAGTGAGGCAGTGAAGTCTTCATGTTTGAAATAGAGAATTTAAAAGGATCCAATGGATCTGGTGGTGAAATCCAAAAATAAGAGTTTGTAAAATGATTTAAAATGAGGCAGTGAAGTTTTCACCTCTGAAATGGAGAATTTGAAAGGATCCAATGGATCTGATGGTGAATCCACAGGGGTTTGGGCACTAGGCAGGGCTGAACCCAAATCTGACCCCAAACAATGCATCCTCAGCAAAGTACCCCTGGCAGCCAAAAAATATGGGAATTTGGGCTTTAATGGGCAGAAATAAGACAAAAGTGATCTCCTTTTAACAAAGACTGACCAAAATTTGCATGGAGAAATGAAAGCACTGATGGCTTCCAACATTATCAACTCCACCACATGGGATTTCATGCCCTGATATTATTAATCCTAGTGTTTTTAGGATTAAATCTTTCAGATTTCCACGGGGAACACCCCCCAGGGTGTTTAGGAATGCCCATGAACCTCTGCACAGGTTTAAATGCTTCCCTAAACTCATTCCCAAAATGTGGATGGTTTGGGGCTGTCAGTGACCTGCAAAGAGCCACAAGCTATGAGTTAAAAAATGTTTTTTGCAAATGTCCAACTGGTTCTCTTTGTTCCCAGTCATTACAGGGCAGTAAAACCAACTAAAAACACATTAAAAAAAATCCACTTTTCCAGTATTACTCAGCAAGAAGTGGAGTTGTCCCACAGAATGCAAACACAAAATGGCAGTGATGGGAGTTTAAGGATCGATTCAGGACAAAACCAGCCTCAGACAGCACCAGAGTGAGAACAAATAAATGCTTTAATTTAAATGTGATTCCTGCATAAATCCACTTACCGCCATGTAAGCATTTGTTCCGACATACGTCTTGGCTATGGAATTCACCAGCTATCAGACAAAACAGTCTGTTAGAACAATATAAAGATAATGTGGAAATAAAATGGGCAATTATTCCTCATTTAACCTACACTCATCATTCCTATAAATCAACGAAAAATTATGTAAAAGGGAACAAATTTATCTGCCAAGGCGTTAAAAATGATTAAATCTCGCCGGGGTTGGGAATGAGGATTCCAATTTAGAGTTTATGGCAGATAACCTTAAACAATGGTGTGAAACAGGATGTTTCCTGCTTTAGTGCCCCAAACCAGGCTGAGAGAAAAGTCAATTGCAGGCAGGATTGAGATTTTTCAGTCAGGATTTTTCAGTCAGCTGGCTCGAGGTGGGAACAAAGCCCCAGCTCACCCCTCTGAGCAAGGAGCACTAAATTCACTGCAGGGACAGTGAAATCACACTAAATTCACTGGCCCCTGCCAGCCCATAATACCAGGCTGACCTTCTCCCCGTGCCTCGTGTCGGGCTGAGAGGAAAAGGTGCTGAAATTCAAATCAACAGTGCAGCGAGCTCATGGGTCACTAGCAGAGAAGTCCTCCAGGGAGGCCCAAAATGGAAATTAATTAAAATTTGTGCTGCGCATTGTCAAAGCCCACCGCCATTGTTGCCACCAATATTAATTTTTATTGTGGGCCAGTTGGGCTCCCCAGACACGTCCCTTGCTCTGCCCTCCCTTTTGTCTGCCCCAAACGCTGCCAGATCAAAGCTGCATTTCAATGAAGTTTGCTATTGGGAAGTAGTAATTACAATATCAGCAGTTTTTACTGTCATTAAACAATGAACAATCATATTCAGATGAAGGAAAAGTCGCCCAGAGATTCGGGATGAATAGGGTTGTCCCAGCAGAGAGGGGTTGGCCTGTCTGGCAGCCAGGTGATGCTGACATGAAAAAGGGAATGGGGAGAGATGGAATTACCTGGGTGCTGACCCCAAAATCACAGAGCTTCACCTGGCCTCGGGTGTTCACCAGCATGTTGGATGGCTTCACATCTGGTGGGGGAGAAAATGGGATTATCCACGTTACCCCAGAAAATACATACAGAATATATAGAAATACAGAATATATAGAAATACAGAATATCCTCAGCTGGAGGAGATCACATAGAAATCCAGCTCCTGCTCCTGCACAGGACAACCCCAGATACCCAGGGAGCACTGTGAATATTGGCATGGTAGGTTTGGGTAGGAAATGTTAGAAATATCTATTTCAAATGCAGTAATTTGTGAGTCAGCAGCTCAGATAACATTCAAGATATAGATATAGATATAAAAAATACATCCTCTCAGCACAGATAACATCACATAAATATATATAAAATACAGCCTCTCCACATAGATAAGAGATGGTATTACACAGATGGCTTCGTACAACACTAATAATCCACATTATTAAACCTGCAGGTGACACCAATCTGGAAGAGACACCAAGTGCACTGCTGGACAGGAGCAGAACTCACAGGGATTGTAACAAACTGCAAAATCAGCCTGGAAAAAAGGATGAAATTCCATAGGGATGGATGCTGCAGCTCTGTCTGTGCACTGCTCCTCAGAGCTCCCACCTCTGTGTTTTAAACAGGGCAAGATCAGAGCAAGTGGCTCTGCACAATCACTGCTTTCTTCTGTCAAAATGGATTAAAAGCCATCTCTTGAATCTGTGCCTCCTTTCCAAGTGAGCCCTGGCTGGGGGCAGATGGGTGAAACCCAACCAGAAAAGAACCTAATTTTGTTTATCATTAGCTTTGCCTTGCTTTAGCAGCTGTTTGCTGGGACCACAGCAGTTCCCTTAATTTGTCTCTGCAATGGAGAAATGTGTAACCTCAATTAAGGAGCTGATTAAATGCTTGAGCTAAAGATCCACATTAAAAATGGGAGCAGTCAAGAGTTCCTGATAGACCCCAGGGTGCATCAGTACTTTTTAAGTGAGGTATCAACACTGCTGGCACATTTGGTAATTTCCCCCCTCAAAAACACCAGTCATGAACTGGTCAGGAAACACAAACAGACTCAGCTTGTGTTTCCTGATCTCCATGGTTAGGAATTCAACCCATGTGCTGCACTTTTGATGGAGTTCTGCCTCCTCTGGAGCTGAGTGGCTTTGCTAAATCCAAGCAGACACATCTGAGGTTCTCTCCTGAATCCTGAGTGGAGCAGCAAGGTGCACAATAATCCCTTTTATCCTTCCTTTTAAAAACATGGAGACACCTCTGGAATGAGCCAGGCACACAGGGAATGCTGATTCCACCCATGGATGTCCACCCTGAACACACTTTTAGGGGAAAACTGAGATAAAACAGAGGTTCTGCTTTTAGCTGCAACAAAAATAATCAAAATGGACAAGGTGGAGGGACAGGACACAGGGAATGGCTTTAAACTGGAAAAGTGGAGATTTAGATGGATGTTGGGAAGGAATTGTTCCCTGGGAGGGTGTGAGGGGCTGGGATGGATTCCCAGAGAAGCTGTGGCTGCCCCTGGATCCCTGGAATGTCCAAGGCCAGGCTGGAGACCCTGCAGAACAAGGGGCAGCCAAACAAACCCTGTAAGAACTGAAAAACCACCACAAAATCAGGGAATTTAATCCCGTATTTCCTATGTGTTCCAATGGTGGTGTTCATTCCCTCAAAAAGAAAAGGAAGTGACAACACATCACAAAATATCTGAAAGCAGAGAGGCAAATCAGCCCACCAGCAAACGAGCCTTTTGCTTTCATAACCCACACTCCAGCTAATGGGTTAAATATTTTTTTGGGTTTGGGAAACGAATGTGCATAAATAACGTTCTGCACCATCTGCTTGTGATTAATATTAGTGTTTAGAAGTGAAAGAATTTCAACAAGAGCCAAAAGGGGTCATTATGCTCCCATTACCAGGGCTTGCTTAATACAAATGATTTCTATGGAGCATCATTAGAGGGGATGAACAAGTTCTCCCCGTGATGGATCTGCCTAAGTAGTTTCACCTCTCTGCAAATAAACAGCACCTCGGAGCTCTCACTTCCCAGTAAATAGAACTGTCAGGGGGTCAGCTTTTTGAGCACCAAACATTTCACTCATTTGTGCCATTGAAAAGCAAACAGATCCGTGATTGTGTGAGGGAGGAAAAAAGAAGAAAAAAAAAAGAAAAAAAAGAAAAAAAAAAGCCCTGAGTTCTTTAAAAGCTGTCTCTTGACTTCTCCTGTCTTTTAAAAACAGCAAACAGCAACAGGCCAGGTTCAAGGAAGGCAGCAGCGTGGTTTGGCAGAGGCCAGGATGATTTTTTTTTAAATAAGCCTTAAGTGGTCTGTGAGTGGGTTTGTGTGTGTTTAGCTGTACACACAGCCATAAATACATGTATCAACATAAATATATGTATAAATACATGGACAGAAACGGGGAATCCTGGGATGGGCTGGGTGGGAAGAGACCCTGAAGCTCATCCTGTCCCCCCTGTCACAGGCAGGGACAGCTGGACACAGAGCAGGTTGGTACAGCCACATCCACCCTGGGTTTGGGTTTTTGCTCACCACTCGTGGCCCAAAAGCTGATTATTTCACACAGAGAGGGAAACAGCAGCAGGGAGAGTCCAAGATGCTGCTCTGGACATCTCTGGTGAAACCCTCAGCAGGCAATCCCTGGGGAGGAGATGGGAACTCCTCCTGCCTGCTCCTCCCAGCCAGCACTCCCCAGCTGCTCCACAACAAAGGGGACTGGAATATCCTGGGGGTTCTGATACCCTGGGGAGAAGGAGATGATCTGAGTGCTGCACAAACCTCCTCCTGCCACACGGCAGCACATCTCCAGATCCTCCCATGGTACAAACCAGCAGCACTTCCAGAACCCTGACATCAACTTAAAACCTAACCAGAACCATGAAATAAATATCAATATATCCATGTAATAGATACAAACCCACTCTCCCATGGTACAAACCAGCAGCACTTCCAGAACCCTGACATCAACTTAAAACCTAATCAGAACCATGAAATAAATATCAATACATGCTACAAACCAGCTGCACTCCCAGAACTCTGACACCAAACTGAAACCTCACCAGGAACCATGAAATAAATATCAATATATCCATGTAATAGATACAAACACACTCTCTCATGGTACAAACCAGCAGCACTTCCAGAACTCGGACATCAACTTAAAACCTAACCAGAACCATGAAATAAATATCAATACATGCTACAAACCAGCTGCACTCCCAGAACTCTGACACCAAACTGAAACCTCACCAGGAACCATGAAATAAATATCAATATATCCATGGAATATATATAAACCCACTCTCCCACAGTACAAACCAGCAGCATTTCCAGAACTCTGATACCAATTGAAAACCTAACCAGAACCATGAAATAAATATCAATATATCCATGTAATAGATACAAACACACTCTCCCATGTTACAAACCAGCAACACCTCCAGAACTCTGACACCAACTTAAAACCTAACCAGAACCATGAAATAAATATCAATATATCCATGTAATAGATACAAACACACTCTCCCATGTTACAAACCAGCAGCACTCCCAGAACTCTGACACCAATTGAAAACCTAACCAGAACCATGAAATAAATATCAATATATCCATGGAATATATATAAACCCACTCTCCCACAGTACAAACCAGCAGCACTCCCAGAACCCTGACACCAATTGAAAACCTAACCAGAACCATGAAATAAATATCAATATATCCATGGAATAGATATAAACCCACTCTCCCATGTTACAAACCAGCAGCACTCCCAGAACCCTGACACCAACTTAAAACCTAACCAGAACCATGAAATAATTATCAATATATCCATGTAATAGATATAAACACCCCCAGCACTCACCAATCCAGCTCAGTACAATTAAACACAAGTGGGTAACATTTATTTCCTGCACTCCCTTTAATAAGGTGTGAACAAAGGAAAGCACAGCAGATAAAATGCATACGGTCTATACTTATTCTTGAACTTAACAGATTTCGGCTTGTCTTCATCCAAACTTTGACTTTGTACATGATTAGACTTGTTTAATTGCTAATTCTGTTTTAAATCTAAGTTAATTTCTCATTACCCTTCCATTTCTACTTCTCATCCTCTGGGGAAAAGAGCACACTTATCATTGGGACATTCTCACATCTTCCAAGGAAGTGGTGGAGGTGTTAATCTTATGTTTATGTTTGATGTGGGTGTGATGACTCCAGCTCGGGCTTTATTAATATGCACGGCTATCACCTCATTAGCTGCCAGGTTTGTTTTGAAGCTGAGCTGCAAGATTTGCTGCAATGTCTGATCTGCAAGGAAAGCTTTGCTCATTGTTTGTTTCCTGGGCTTTAATCGCCACTCCTGCTCTGCCCTGGGACTGCTTCACCCTGTTTTTTGGGAATTCCTGACTCTCCAGCAGCTCCTGGGACTGCTTCACCCTTTTTTTTGGGAATTCCTGACTCTCCAGCAGCTCCTGGGACTGCTTCACCCTTTTTTTGGGAATTCCTGACTCTCCAGCAGCTCCTGCTCTGCCCTGGGACTGCTTCACCCTTTTTTTGGGAATTCCTGACTCTCCAGCAGTTCCTGGGACTGCTTCACCCTTTTTTGGGAATTCCTGACTCTCCAGCAGCTCCTGGGACTGCTTCACCCTTTTTTTGGGAATTCCTGACTCTCCAGCAGCTCCTGGGACTGCTTCACTCTTTATTTTATTTATTTTTTTTTTTAATTCCTGACTCTCCAGCAGCTCCTGCTCTGCCCTGGGTGGGACAGCAAGAAAGTCAAAGCTCAGAATTCCTTCCTTCCTTCACCTCTGAGCAGAAGGACATCACTTGGAGAAAAAAAAAAAAATCACCTTGCATGGCATCCTTCTGTCTCTGGTTTGAAGACACAGAAATACACATTTTCTGCATCCTAAAAATGGGTGAAATAACACCAAATCCCAATCTTTGGGGTGAATTCCAGGCTGAAGCTGGAATGCTCCCTCATCCCTCCCATGGAATTCTGCAGTGCTGCTCTGCTGGGTCAATCCAGCAAGGCCAGAGGAATCAGAAGTGTGATGAAAAATCAGTTTCTGAGCTTTTCTTCAGAGCACAGCGAGGGCCAAACGCCATCCATCAAAAGCTCCGAGCTGCTCCTCAATCAAGGCAAGGAAAGCCAGAGAAATGTGGAGGTTTTGTTCCACTGGCACAGCAAAAATCTCACCCAGGTTCTGAATGAACAAGAAAATATGACAGTGTTTCTGCTCCACAAGGCTTTCTCCAAATCACAGTCAGAAGGTGGCCAGAAAAATAGATAATTATAATAATTAAAGAAAAAAAAATTAAAATTTGGAATTTAAAATCTTTTTTCTCTTTGGGCTTCTTTGTCCTGTAAACAGCATTTTCCAAATTGTTTTTTCTAAGTTTTAGTGTATGAGAATTGATTTATTCAAACATTTTAAACAGAATGGAACAGGAAAGAGCAAGAAATTAATGAGTTTTTTTAAAAACTCCCCAAATTAGCTGAAGGAAAAAGCAAAACCCAAAAAATACTTCTGTCCAAGGAGGCTGAAAGCCTTTAACTGCCCATGACCATGGCAGATGTCACTCTGCAGCACCAAGGAAAATTCATTGCCTATTTTCTATTTCCAATACCAGTCACACATCTCATTTCCATGCTGATTTTTCCACTGGGCACCTGTTTGCAAGCCTGAGCTTCTAAATCCCTGTAAAATCCCTTTCTCCCTGCAGCCCTTCTCTTTTCAGGGCAGGAGGGAGGGCAATAAAAGAGCAATAAAAATATTTTACAAGAAAGGGAGCAAGGTTAATGAGCAAGATTCATTCTGCATCACCCCACTGGACTCCAACCAGATGTTTGCTTGGTCAAGGGTTGTTAAAATTTCATTGGGAACCAGAAAACATCTGCCACTCACCTCTGTGTAAAATCTTCAGACTCCATAAATAGGTCAGGCCTTTCACAACCTGAAGTTAAAAGGAAAAAAAAAATTTTAAAAATCACATTTTAGAGATTCCTGGTGGGAAAAATTCCACATTTCAGAGAATTCAGATCTGAGAATGGAGGTAGAACCATGAAAAGGGAGATCCCACACTCCTCCAGGTGAGCTCTGCTCCAAACCTGCATTATAAATTATTATTATAAAACAATTCACTAATTCATTCCTTCCCAGGACCTGGGAGATGAAGTCAGTTGAGCTCTCAGTGAATCCCTTCAGGTATTTCAGTGCATTTTGAATTCACCTGTCTTTGCTGGGGTGTTGAAAATCATGGAAGACAAAGGATGGAATGATTTGTCTTCTTGCAACAAAAAGGCCAGAAAACAAGAAAACCTCTAATAACCTCTTGCACTTCATCCTTTCTTCCCTTTCCTTCATCCTCTGCTCTTTCTTTACTTTCCAGGCTTTTATTTACTCATTGCAAATGTGGAACTTTTCTTTTTGAACTGCAAGAACTCCCTCCTTCTCCCTCCCACTCATCCTGGACCAAACACAGATCCCAACACATCTCAGAGCACAGAAAACACAACTGCCAAAAGGAAAGAACTCAGGCAGGAATTGCTCTGCAGCTCCAAAATTTGCTCCTTCCACCCCAAAACTGCCAAAGCCAAACTCCAAACCCACCAACTCCAATACAACATTCAACCAAAAGATTTCAGCCACTGCTGCCTTTCCCTGCCCAACCTTTTTGGCTTTTCCAGACACTTTCCATCTCATTTAATGACATTGAATTCATTCCCAAGAGGTTTTCCTCGTGCATCTCCCGAATAACGAAGCATCTCTGACACTGCTGAAGTTGTGGGAGTTCTGCAGTCAAAACAATTATGGTTTTCTGTGCTCTGAGCAAAGCAAAATGAAATTATTTGTGTTGCAGTGATCAAGCAGAAGTGCTAAAAAGATGATGTGGAGTGAAAGCAGGGAGCAGAGTAATTTTCTGCCTTCCTCTTGGATTAGAAACTCCTTCCAGTTTTAAAATTTATTCTGTGAGAAAAACGACGTTGGTGGAATCAGAATTTCTTTGTAAAGCAAATAATGATTACAGATCACAAATAAATTGTTCCAGGAGATAATTCTTCTCTTAATTTCCTTCCAAACCCAACCATCTCCTGGTTGTTACCTTTAAACAAAAGGTTGATTTGATGATCTTTAAAGATTTTTCCAACCTCAGTGATGATTCTGTGATTCCAAGACAAAAGCAAAACATGGGAATTCTATTTACACACCATTTTGACATCATCATTGTCATCACAATAATATTAAAAATATCAATGCAAAAATAAACCAGGGAGATGCAACAGTCCAGGTTTCCTCCAATGGCCAAAGGGATTTCCAGAACAACAAACCCTTTGATTATTAAAAATACATTTAGACCATTGAAAACCTTTAAAACCATCAGGAAATTCTTTATTTTAAAGCAAGGATCCATTAAAAAAGAAGGAAACACTTCTTATGGACAAAAAAAAATCAACAGTTATTAAACATCTTTACTATGGAACACGTGCTGGGTGAGCAGTGAGGAAAGACATGGCATTAAACAAACTCTGCCCTCAGATTCTCTGGGAGCACAAAGGAATAAAAAGGAGTTTTTCCCTTTTTCCTGGGCTGTAAATAAAGGAGTTTTTTTCCCCTTTCTCCTGGGCTGTAAATATGCTCCCAAATGGACTCACCCCGTGGAAAGCCCTGTTCTTCACTCCCCTCACATTTGCCTATTAGGGAAGGACTCTTCAGCATTAAATATTATTTTAAAAAGGTGCTGGGAGAGAGAAGCTTTTGATGGAAGCTGGGGCAGGAATTATTGGTATTCAGCAAAGTGGGTTTGACAACAATGCCTTGACAAAGCCTTGACACAAAAAGTGCTTCCACCTGCTGTCAATCACTCACTCTGCTGACAGTTCAAGTGCACATCCTTTCAGGGAGAACTTCAATCAACATTAGCACTCAAAACACAGAGCACAATGTCACTGCTGCACAAATGGAAGGGAAAATAAATGTGTGAAGTGGCAGCCAAGGAGGGAGAGAGGGTTTTACCCCCCAGCCTCAGTCAGGACATGGCAGCACCACAGCAGGAGTGACCACAGAGTCCCTTTGGGGCTCCTGAGATTTGATTTTTCTTTAAAAAACAACTTCACACAAATAAAGAGCAGGAGGAGAGAGATTTCCCCTCCTCTCACACAAAAACAGGGATGAGTTTTAGGGTGGAGTCAGAGATCTCTCCTTGTCTCCTGCAGGAAAGGCTGAGGGGATTGGGATTGTCCAGCCTGGAGAAGAGAACCTTTGAGGTGACCCAACTCACCTCAAACTGTGGCTCTGCAGAGCCAGAAGGAACCAAAACCCTTGGAGAGACACAATTGACAAGGGATGGAGGGACAGGACAGAGAGAATGGCTTTAAGCTGAACAAGTGGAGATTTAGATGGATATTGGGAAGGAATTCCTGGCTGGGCTGGAATTCCCAGAGGAGCTGTGGCTGCCCCTGGATCCCTGGGGGACAGGAAGCCATTCCCTGGGTCCTGTCCCTCCAGCCCTTGTCCCAGTCCCTCTCCAGCTCCCCTGGAGCCCCTTTAGCCTCTCCCTGGATCCTTCCCTGCTCCAGGTGAACATTCCCAGCTCTCCCAGCTCCAGAGCCTCTCTGGACTCTCTCCAGCAGCTCCACACCCATGAGAAATTCTTGCTGAGAGGGGAATGTAAAACACAGACCAGAGGTGCCCATTTAGAACCATTCAGGCTGGAAAAACCCTCCCAGATGAACGAGTCCAACCCTAAAAATCCCAAAGCCAGAGCCAGAGGAGTGCTGGGATGCAGGAAATGCCTGGATGTGCTTCATCCTTTCCCTCTGGAAATGGTTTCCCTGAAAAACTTCCCCAACTCCAACAGGAGGTGATTCCAATTAACAGATGGGCAGGTCACACCTATTATTAAGCAGCTTCCACAGATTAACGTCTTGGGAGAATAAAAGACAAATGACTCTGGACATGAGGAAGGAAAAAAAAAACCAGGCTGGGAAAAAGCAAAGAGGCTGTGGAAGGTGCAGGTTTTGTCTGCAGAATCCATGCATGGAGCTGCAGCTTCTCCCTCCTTGGCAGCAATCCCAGGATTTGGGTAATCCCTGCAAGCAGCTCAGGGGGATTAGGGTGTCTGTGTGGGACAAAGGTGTCCCAACCCCCAAAAAGGCCCTGCTGCCACCTCAGCCCAGCGTGGGGAAGCCCAGAGGAGCCATTCCTGCTGCCTCTGATCGATTCCAGGGAAAACAAAAGGATTTCTCTGCCTCCTTCCAACAACTCCACTGCGCCAAAAAGCAGCGCCGAGCTGCAGGGTTGGTTCAGCCTCAGCAAACACCTTCTGCTGGGAGCAGGGAGAGGGCTGAGCCCTTCTGAAGCTCCTTTGTTCCCCTCTGCCCTCGCCCTGCCCTGCCGTGGGCACGGGGAAGCAGGAAAGGAAATAACTAGGGAAAGTGAAGGATCAGTGTCAGGGAGTCAGGCTGATGATGAGGGACAGCATGACCCCGAGGGGAAGGGAAAAACACAGCTGTGGAGACATGAAAGGTGGGCTTGGAGCAGCAGGGATGAGAGGGAAAGTGCTGGAGAACACCTGTGGAATGCCAAGGGGAGAGGCAAACCCCAGGGAATGGTGAGGTAGGGATGGATTAAATACACTACATCAGGGAGGTGAGGAAAATTCCAGGATTATCCAACCATCCCCATCATCATCACCATCATCCTCAGGAATATGGGAACAACTCCCCACTCCCTGCTCCATGGGGATGAGGAGATGAAACGTTTTCCCTGTGAAGCAGAGGTGAAAAGCACTGAAATGCCAGGAGAAGCTGCCAGGCCCATAATGAGCAGATTTGAAGCTGCTCAGAGGAAACAGCATCAGAGAGGGATGTTCATCACCCTGGGCAGGCCACACAAATTAAGAGGAAAGGAGAGCTGTGAATTACAATGAACAGAGACTAAATAGCTGCCTGTGTTGGATTAAAGGATTTAAATTGTCAGCTTGATGTATAATGAATGTGAAAACCCAGCACTTAATTAAATGGCACATGATAGAATAACTTTGTTATGCTTTAAACTGCTGAAGTTATCAAAGTATTCCTTCTATTTAGCAATTGTTTAGCAGTATCTCCCTCCCTGGTGAGATCCACTGAGACATTGGCCATTACCCTGTGTTCAGCTGTGGAGAAAGATGGGGTTTTTTAAACTTGTTAATTTTCTCTTGGTCTGTAATTTGAGTTTTCAATCGTGGCGAGTGAATTTTTAGCAAGGATGAGCTACCAGGGGTTCTAAGGATCCCACTGGCAACACCTTGAGGCCAAACCCAGGGGGGTTTTGGGAGTTTTTCCTCCATCACTGACTCCTCAACCCTAAAATGACCCTAATTAACTCTTCCCTGTGGCTGCCCAGGTGTGAAAGGGCTGAGGAACCAACCCAGAGAAAACCTTCACCCTCCTCACCTGCCTGCAGGAGAACAGAAAATCTGTTCTGCCGCTGCATTTTGGGAACAGGAAGAACCAACCTCATCCTGCAGCCTGGCAAGGATAATTCATGGAATCATTTTTTATGGGATAAGGGCAGTGAGGATGGGAAAAACACCCTCAGAACACAAAGGATCCCAGCAGGATTCTCTGAGGGCACCACGGGGAACAGAAGGGCTTAAGGGATGAAAAAAGGGGATTGAGAGCTCTGCTCCATCCTCCATCCAGAATCCAGACAGAAAGGAAGGTGACCACTCAGACCTCCAGCAAATTCTCCCTTTTTTCCCACTCAATTTATCACATCCTTTCCCCCAGAATCATTTAACAGAATTCTAGAAAAATAGAATAATAAGGATGGGACTTTAGGATCTCCCAGGCTGGACAATCCCACCTCCCATCCCATGAACCTCCTGTGTTGATCACTCCAAGTTTCCATCAATCCCAGAGCCCTGGAATGGTTTGGAGAGAGGAAAGACCCTCCTTTCCCACCAGGACACAAATCCTGGACCCACCAACCCTCAAATCAGAAAAAAAAATCTGCAAAATCAGAGATTTTTCACACCCACAACCAAACAGCGAGAGAGAAAAAGCAACAAAAATACTCACAGCCACTGCTATCCTTCCCAAAACGTGCTCTGGAATTTTTCTATAAACATCCAAAGAACCCCCTGCAGGGACAAACAGAGCTCAGGTGATGCCACATGAAACAGTGCCCCAGATTTGGAGCCCCAAGGGTTTCCTAGGCCTTGGTTATTAATAAAAACACCATCAGTGGTGGAACAATAACTGTGTCAGAAAGAAGTGACCTTAAAAATCTCCCAAACCTTGCATTGAACACATCAAACAGCACTCAGGGCTGTTTTTTTTGCCACATTTGTGGGTTTTGCTGGCAGAATTAACACTTGAAATGACAACAAAATGGTGGGAAAGCTCTCAGTCACTGGTCAGAGTATCAAAATGAGAGAATCCAAGCGGCTTGGAAATTCCTCTTGGACACCCAAGATGTCAGAGTGGAAAACCATCCCAAAACCAAACAGAAGGCAATCCTATTGCTGGTGGTTCCTGTTCATTTTCCACCAAAAAACCCCTATTTTTCACCCCCAAACTGCTGAACTTGGGTCTTACAGCTGGCACTAAAGAAGTGATCTGCAGCCATGGGATGTGGATTCTGGAAATATGAACTAAAACAGCCAAAAGGGCCAAAAACTCAACAAGCTTAAAGCTGTTCATTTGCAGGATGAGAAAGTGATTTTTTTTCTTCTCTTTACCTGCATCCTTATGAATGAAAATTAAAGGTCTGGCGGAAAAAAACCAATGCAAGATCCCTTTAATTGCATTTTGTTGCTCCTATAAGCCATTGCTGGTGCTTTCTGCCAGGAGAGCAGAGCAGAGGTCATCTCCAGAACAATTCCCAGCAATTTCTGCATGGGCAATCCTGCAATCCTAAAGGCTGAAAGATTTCCAGACAGGAATTCAGAGCCTTTCTGCCCATCACATTCAGACAGATCTCTGAATTCTAGGAGCAGAATTCTGACAAAACCGAATTTCAGTTGCACTGCTCCAGACAGATGCTCGTTTTGGCAGCAGCAGCTGCTCCTTGCTGTGTTTACTACAGCTTTACACAGCCTTGTAAACCCGAGTGGAACTGCAAGGCAGAGCAGAGAGAGGGCAAGGAGTCACCCAGCAGCAGAATTGCACACGTGGGGTTTGGGGTTTTTTATGAATAAAACCTTGAATAAAATAGTTTTTCACCCAGAGAATCTGAGAGAACACTGGGAATGGAGAGCAGCCACCACTGGGAGGGAGGTGGAAGTGTAAAAAAGAGAGAAATAAATGGAATAACAGAGCATTTGAAGAGGCAGAAAACAAAATCCACCACAAAACCCCAAAGGTTTCTCCCCAGCAGGCAGGAGAAAGCTGCTCCTCGATGTTTCACAGGCCAGGTTTAGCTTTGGGGTTTTTTTGAATAAAACCTTGAATAAAATACTTTTTCTCCCAGAGAACCTGAGAGAACACTGGGAATGGGGAGCAGCCACCACTGGGAAAGAGGTAGAAGTGTAGAAAGACAGAAATAACAGAACATTTGAACAGAAGAAAACAAAATTCACCACAAAACCCCAAAGAAAACAAAATTCACCACAAAACCCCAAAGGGTTCTCCCCAGCAAAGGAGGAAGTTGCTCCTCGATGTTTCACAGGCTTTAGGATTTTTTCCTGCCATGAGAAACAGTGAATTCTTCCCCTCCAGAGGGAATTCTTTGGGAGATCTTTTCCTTCTGGATGCCCAGCTTGACTGAACCTTTGTGGAAAACCTGGCTGGGGCAGGAAGCTCTGGATCCTAAGGAATTCTGGCAGAGGAGGAGACTCTGGCTTGGTAGGAAAAGCTGAGCTGGAGACTCACAGGGACAACATTTGCCACAGAACTCCCAGCAGGGCCAGCAAGGGTGACAAACTGCCATCCCAGGGGATTCTCCTGCCTTTCCTCCAGGAACATCCCAGAACCCCAAGCAGAGTGCCAGGACAGCTCTGTCACACCAGTTTGGGGACATTTCCAGGCTCAGGATTCCAGTGGGGAGAACAAGAGGGAACTGGGAAGGAACTCAGAGCTGGCAAACAGCTGGGATGGAAAATGACTCCTTGCCTGGCAATTAAGAGCTGATTTCCACTGCAAACACCCAGGACTTTGGGTTAATGGATTTCTTGAAAAGGAAATCTGGTTTGGCTATCAAAGCACTGCAAGGGAGGAACAGCTGGTTTGTCAGTGAGGACAGATTGCACGAGAGGCTCCAATGGCAAACCACAAATTGAGGCAGCAGTTATTTCTCTTCTATTTACATTTTCCATAAAAGTGAGGGAAGTTGCACACGGGGAAAATGGAGCATTCCATGGGGAATATTCCCCAATCCCAACACCCAACCTGCTCTGGTTTTTTAACTACCTGCAATGGGATTAATACTCCACGTTTTCAAGTCACACCATTGCATTTCATCCTCCCAAAAAACCCTCCTGACTGAATTACTCAGTAATCAAAATAAACTGGATACACTACTCACCATCCATGAACTCTGTACACAATGAAATCCTGTTTTCTACAAAAAAAGCACCATAAAATCCTATGATATACGACGAGTCACACTGGGAAGAGAAAAGGGAAAAAAAAAACCCACAAGGCTGTTTTTAAAGTCTGCTGTGAGAAAATCGAAGCAAGAATCATTCAAATGGTAAAATCCACATACCTTATAAAGAATTTCTAACTCTGACATGATCTGCTTCTGGAGTTCCAGTGTTATATCCAAAGGTATGACCTGAAAACACAGAGAAACCACCAGGGATCAAGTGAAAGGCAAGGGAAATTTTCAAAATAAAAACCCTGAAGATCCATGGATGGATAATCCTTGTGGGATACCATGAAAGAGAGGAATAAATGGAAAGAATATTTGACCAGGAAGGGAATGGAAATGAAAGGACTGACTAATCCAACCCTTCACAGTTTCATACTTCCAGCCAAAAGGAAGCAAAACTCCAGTCAGTTTGCAGAATTAGCAGAATAAATATTCCAGAAATAGTGCTGAGAAAACAGAACCAGGAGAGAGTCCATTTCCAACCTCCCAGCTCTGTCTCCCAGAAAAACCAATAAGCCCGAGTTTGCTGTGGGGTTATTTATAAAAGCTGTCACTGAACTAAATGGTAAGTGTAACACAGAACTGCCAAGAAACGTTTAACACACTTGGCCAGATCAATAATCATTTGCCAACAATGTTCACTTACGTTTTTTCCAGCGTGAAAAACTTAAAAATTCATCAGCTGGGATACCACCAGTTGTGGGCACTTGAATGTCACCAGAATTTCGTCTTGTCAATGGGATAAAATTAAAAATTTTTATTTCTGTCAATTTTATTTTATTTTTTTTTAAATTTTATTTTTATTTCAGTCAATTTCGCTGCAAAGGCTCTTATGACTCCAGCTGATGTCAAGGCTGACAGCACAGAAAGAGGAAATAAAATTAAAATATATACATATATATATATAAATGTATAAAAAATATATAAATATATATAAATACATACATTTTAAATATATATATGCATAAAATATGGAATTTGGGTCCAGCAATGAGGTCTCATCTCATGGAAAATAAGCATTGGGTTCTTTTCCTGAGAGATTTGCAGGATTATTTTAAAGTATTTCAATCAACAGGTTTTTGGTTCTCTTGTGCAATGACATCTGTAAATTATTATTTAAAAAAGCCCCAAAAATGCAGATCTGTGTGATGCCAAGATGTTGGCATTCAGATCTTCTTTTACTGCTGCTTATGGCAAGAGGTAATTAATTTAATTAATTATGCTTTATTACCACCTAAAATCATAATTATACATAATAGAAATTAAATATCATACAGTGTGTACATTATATATACACAACATAAATATTATTTCTGCATTTTCTCTATTTAATATATAGTTTTTGATGTTTTCACAGAAATATTGAATTATTTCAGTAATTTTTTTCACAGCAATTCCACAATCACCACCAGAGCAGCTCTCCCAACCTCCACCTCGTGATTTTTAACCACGAAAACACCAATTTTGATTTAATTTCTCTTCAAAATCACCCCAAATAAATCAGAATTGAGAGCTGCAGGAGCAGAACCTGCTGGAAATCTCATTCCCCAAACCTCCAGGATTTGGGAAATTCTCATTATCCACCAGGACTCCCCAAATCCAAACACTCCCAGGGAAAAAAAAAAAGGTGGAATTGCTGGGAAAAAGGCTTTTGCCCCAGGGAGGGGATTTCAATTAACCTTGCAAAGGGTGAACTCATCCTGCCTGAATTCCCTGAATTCCCCAAATTCCCTGAATTCCCCAAATTCCCAGATTTCCTGCTGTTCCAGCTCCTCTCCCAGCAGGTTCTCCTCCAGCCCCAGAGCTTGGAAAAGCTGATTTGAGGAAGCAGTGAAGCTTCTTTAGATCCACACTGAAAGCTTTAATTATATAAAAAAATAAGATTTATTGCGTTTTCTGCCCTTTTTTTGCCTATTGGAATGCAGGGAATTCCTGTCTAAGCATTGCTGGCCACTCAAAAAAAAGGCTTTTCAAAATGACTTTTTCCAAAACTTTGCCAAGTTTCTAGAATTAGAAGTTATCAGGATGTTATTTCTGTATTTTCCACAGGTGAAGATCCATTTCAAATCCAGCAGGATGAATTTGCTTCCCTGCAACTCGCAGGAAAATCAAAAGCAGTTTTTTTTTCTAATGGGATTTCTGGGATTCTCAGGAAAAGTCCAAACTTGGGGCTAAGAATAAATAATTTAATAAATTCAACCTGGCTGGAAGCACAACCTGAGCCCAAATCTGAGCTTAAACCACACCAAGCTCACCCAGCAAATTGAAATATTTCATTTAAATCTTCAATAAATAGAAATATCTCATTTAAATCTTTTTCTCTTTAGATTTCATTTCACTCCAATCCTGCTGGAAGCAATCAGCTCCCACCATTCCTCCTCTCCCACATTTTCAGTTTATCTCAATTATCCCCAAATTTAAGATGGGAAAATGGATAAATGAGACAAAATGCCCATTTCCCAGATTTTAAAGCAATGATGCCATAAATGGTATTTTAATATATTTCCTTTTTTAGATCACCAACTATTAACTGGAATTGCAGGAAAGCAACAATTTGTTTTTCCAAATCTCCACTGCTCTGAGTTTTAACAAAATTGTCAAATTGGGAAAAATCTGATATAGGGAAAAATGACATTTTTTTGACATTTCCATGCAGATGATCTGTATTAAAAATTTCATTTACAGGCATAATTTAATTAACAAATTGCATCCAAGAGCTGCTACATTATTGTTATTTTTTAAAATCAGTTTTAACTGAATTTCAGAGAAAACTGGGATTTCTCTGAACTTACAGATTTAATCCCAACAAGGAGCCAGAGGTGGAAAATTCCCTGTGGGAAAACCTTGGATTTTGGGAATCTGCACATTGGGAATGACTGAATTTCCAGGCTGGGGTTGTCCTGCATTAATTAATGCAATAAACCAAACTGAGATCCAAAATCAGAGGGAGGAGAAGGAAACCAAGGTCAGGAAAAACTGGGAAAAAGGAAAAAGTCTGGAATTTCTTACCTTCACTGCCAGGATTTTTCCACTTCGGACATGGTAGGCTCTGTGTGAGGAGAAAATTCAAAAATTTGAGCCCATATAAAATATAAAATAATATAAAATATAAAATATAAAATTGGAAGTGTGAGCAGTAGAAATACACTCATTCCACAGAAAAATTACTTTTAGCTCATGGATTTTATGCAAAGCTGATTTTATCCATCATTTCCAAAGGAAAACTGAGGAAAATGAGTGAGAAAAACATAAAAAATACAAGAGAGCCATTTATCATTTTAGTTTGATATAAAACACATACATTGAAGGCTTTGATACAGCAGAAAAATGAAGTTATAAATGGGAATTAAACAGAATAATTTAGGTTGGAAAACACCTCCAAGACTAAGCCCAATCCTAAATTCTTGAGTCCAATCTGAAATTTATCCACTTCCCCATTTTCTTGCAATGCAATTAATGAAGATAATATCCATTATTCAGAATGTTCATGGAAAATCAGGTTTCTCTCCCAAATCTGTGAGTATTTGCAGAGAAAAGCAGCTACACCAACTAAAGTGAATTAAAACAGGTTATGGCCAATTCTTGATCATAACTTAAGGACCCACAGAAAACATCAGCAAAATGAGATTTCTGCATTTATTTTAGGATGACAGGGTGCATATAAAGGTGGAAAGAATTATTGCTGATGTTCACAGGTACCCAAACTAACTTTCCAGAGTATTCCACCAGCAGTTTGTCTCCATTTCCCAGGACAAACACCAATAATTGGCTATTAAACAATGGCATATTCCCAACCACGAGCATGTGAGAGAATAAAGGTAGATTAAAAAAAAAAAAAAAAATCCACTCCAAACCCAATGTAATTTTGCATAAAAACAAAACCATTAAAGGTTTTCCTCTTGGCTGGTTTTACTGCCTCACCCTGATTGATGGCACAGTAATGGCACCGAGTGGCTCCAACTTTAAATTATAATATTTTACCACTCTGTACATCTAGCAATTATTGGTGAAGAAGAAAAGCTTTACTAGTTGGGGTTTTTTTGTGTGGAAAATCATCCACAGACAGGGCTAGGCTGTTGTTTAATTTTATTTATAACCCCAAGTTCTTCACTAATTTCTGGTAATGGCTTGGAAGTTCCTAAAAACTTCACCTTAATTGAAGAACTCTGGGATGAATATTTATGTAACTGAGTGGCATCAGAGGGGGAAAAAAAATAATAAAAGAGAGTTTTAAAAAGGAAGAGGAAAAAAATCAGGGTGAAGAATAACTTTGGGATGAACTTTTCTGTAACTGAGTGTCATCAGAGGGGGAAAAATAATAAAAGAGTTTTAAACAGGCAGAGGAAAAAAATCAGGGTGATTTAATATTTGTGTAGCAAATGAGATCATCCATGGGAGCTTTGAGGGAGAGGAGCTGAATCCATGAATCCATGAAGGAATTCATGAAGGAATTCATGAATGAATCCATGAATGAATCCATGAATTCTGCTGGAATTGTGGATGAACCAATGGAGGCAAATTCTGGGTTTAGGAAGAGCAGGACTGATGAACAGGTTGGGAAAAGATGCTCAACATCTGCTGGCTGAATCGAGCCCACCTTGGCCACTTGGGCAAGTTAATTACCTGGGGAAAGCTGATCCTTTTGGCAGGGCAGAGCTCTCGTGTTTCACAGGGAATGAAAAGGGAAGGGCTGATGATTTAATGCTGATGATTTAATGATGATGCTCGGCAGTTCATCCGCGGAGCTCAGCTCAGGTTCCAGCAGAGGGCAGATACCTGGTTTGGTTTACAGAGCACTGACAGCACCAATTGAACATTTAATTAAATGTTTAATGCGGGGCTTGGATCACAATGAGCTCGGGGCTGGAATGCCAGGCTGCCCGGGAAAATGGGAATTTGTTTACTCCAGGCTGATGCAGCATCTCGATTGCCTTGCCCTTGCCCAGCACAATAACTGTAAAGTGATTAATGGAGGCTGAATGGGAGCTTTGGTTACACCAAAAGACAACCCTACACCTCTGCGCTGCTTTAATTAACAGCTAACACTTCCAATTAGGCTGGAGTCGCTGCAGTAATTACCCCTTCCACGAGTGGGGAGGGAAAAAGGGTTTTCTTGGATGTTCTGGGGGACTGGAAGGTGGAATTGGTCATTTTGGCCTGAATTTAATACCTCTATGCAGCTTCTGAGGGATGAACTAAAAAATTCTCATGGGATTTTGGGTTTTCCATGAGGAAAAGCAGATTTTCAGTCTGGATGGCTGTGAGGGGATTAAACCAATATTCCCACTCAAGGGTTATCTCCCAGATTTCACATTTCCAGAAGTGAAGGACCCAAACCCAGCACTAGAACCAGGCAGAGAAAAAAGGCAAAAATTCCAAAGGTTCCACAGCAAGTTGGCACATTTCAGGGAATGCACTTAAAGTCTTCCAGGATGGCAGGAAAATACCCCAAACCAGCTAAAAACAGCAGCTCTCCATTGGCAGGGTTGGGTTTGAGCAGTGGCCAAAAAATGGGTTATTTTGGGGAATAAATAAGAGAGAGATGGTGAGCAAAGGTTTGATCAAAGCCCTGCAGCTAAGGCAGGAAAACTCGGGATGGAAAATACAGAAAATACAGAAAGACACAAATTCTGTGTGTCCCAGAAAATCCAAATCAATACCATGGAAAACTGGAATGGGGCTTTGGGGGATCTGCCAACTCCTCAGCATCTCTTTCTACAGGAAAGCAAATTAAAAACTGAAAGCACCAGAAGCAGCTGGTTTGAGGAAAAAAAGAGGAACTGAAATCCACATTCCCTGCTTTGTGCCTCCTGAGGTAAAGAAATCCAGGGAGAAATGTCAGTGCTTTGGGCTCTCCATGGATTAAACCACAGCCCATCCTAATATTTAATGCAAAAAAACTTCATACACTGAATATAGTGAGTTTCTACTCACTTGACACAGAAGGAAAACAAACCCAACTTCAGAGAACTTGTATGAGATTCTTAATAAAGAGCTAATAAATTCTTAATAAATGGCTTAGATGGCAAACAAAACTCTTCTCTCAGACCAACAATTCCATCTCCTCCCTGTGAGGAATTCCAGCCAAAGCCCAGTGGGAGCTGCAGGATGCTGGGGTTGTGGGATAATTCCTTCCTGGGTGAGCAAAGAACCAACTGCAGCCTGCAACACGTGGGTAACTCAAGGGAAACACCAATTTGCAATTTGGTTTCCAATTTTTAATTGCAAACCCCTTGCCTGCCTGTGTGTGATTCACAGTTTCCCATCACAAGCAGGGGCTGAGTTTGCAAAGATCCCTGAGCTTTTCCCAACAGCTTTTCCCCATCAAACACAAGAACTTCTCACCCCAAACTGAGGTTATTATTATATTAAATCTTAAATTATTATATTTTTTTGAAACACAGTCTCTACCTGGAAGCCAAAATTCATTAGAATGATTCTCTTGTGCACAGGATCTGCTTCCCATCTGCTCCCTCTGGCCACCAACACCCAACCTGCTATTCCTCCCCACAACAGAAACCATTTCTAATCAATAAGAGATTCCTTGGCAAGGCTCAGTGACTCAAGGCAAAGCCATGACCTGTCTGCTGTGCCAATGAGTCAGTCCTTCCCTTTCTGCAAATATAACCACATCAGCAGATGTGACAAAGTGATGGAGTGACAGCCTGGGAGGGACAGCAGCGAGGAGCTGCAGGATGCAGTGCTGCCCAGGGACACCTGAGGTTTGGGGACAAGGGATGGAGGGACAGGGCACAGGGAATGGAGGGGATAATGGGAGAAATTCCCCCCCAGGATGGAGATTCCCTGCCTCTCCCACGCCCTGTCCTGCTGCTGCAGCACTGGAACTCCTTTCTGGCCAAGAGGTTTCTCCTGATGTCCAGTTGAACTTCCCAAGGTGGCAACCTCAGGCCACAGAGCCAAAATAAAAATGAGTATTTCAGTTCCTTTCTCTGATGCTTTTCCTTCTCCTTCACACCTTGGGATGATGCACTCATTGCACACATTTGCTAAAAACAGGAAGACTTCATTGCACTCCAAAAGGATGGAAAATCTCCCATTTCCCCCCAGTTTTCTCCCAGCACTGCACGAGGAGCTGCAGAGGAAGATCTCCAGACCCACTCAGCCACACACCAAAGGGAACAAGGCCAAGGATTTCCAAACAGAAATACGAGCTTGAAGTTCCTTATTTGAGCTCCACAGTGACCAGAAAAAGCTTGTGAAAAAGCAAACAGCACCTTCAGACAGAGTGAGCCCAACTGGACATGGAGGAGAAATAACCAAGAGCAAAAAGCTGTGTCAGTGTCTGCAAAGGGAACTCAGCCCTGCAGGACCCCATGCCAGCCACCAGCTGCCAACCCCACTCAGCAAATCACCCACACTTCTGCTTCACTGGTCATTTTCTCCTTTTCCCCCTCTTTTGCTGTCTGTCACTCTCCTGGTCAGGCTGTGACAGGAGTGTCACGTAGCCCGATGGCCATTAAAGGGAAGAAATTCAGATTGTTTCCAGGAAATCACCACTTTGCCAGTTGCTGCCTCCTGCAATAGCAGACACATTAGGCTGAGCGGGGCTGTTAAGCAGGGAAGCCAAAGTGCACAGCAGCTGTAAAAAGGAGCTTTGATGGGGCTGTGCTGGTTCAGAGCACAACATCTCCTCCCTCTGAAATGCCACTGCAGATGCTCGAGCACCGAGGGCAGAATGATTTGCTGGGGAAGTGGCAAACAAACAGCAAATAGGGGAATGTGAGTGTTAAACTCCTGAAAAAGAGCACAAGTGGCACCAGAGGCTGCAGGAAGGAGCAGCAATGTCTCACTGAGCCCAGCCTGGTGTGGAGTCCAAGCCCAGGGAAGGATCCCTCAGCTCTCTGTGCTGGAATCTGCTCCTCTTTCCATCTGGTATTCCTTCACTGAGTCCTTCTGCAGCCAAACATTCCAGGTTAACCTTTGGAAATGGGATTGCCAGCCTTGCTCCCTGTGCCCATCCCACTGAGAATCACCCTCCATTCCTTAGAGACTTGGACAGGCTGGAATAACCATGGAGCTGAAGCAGAGCATTGTTTAATATTTTGGTTCCTTTCTCTGACGCTTTTCCTTCTCCTTCACACCTGGGGATGATGCACTCATTGCACACATTTGTTAAAAACGGGAAGACATCATTCCACTCAAAAAGGATGGAAAATCTTGTCCCATTTCCCCTCAGTCTACTCCCAGCACTGCACTGAGGACCTCCAGCAGGTCATCTCAGCCACAGGACAGCCCAGAGAGCTCCTGGGGACAAGGGATGGAGGGACAGGACACAGGGAATGGCTTCCCACTGCCAGAGGGCAGGGAGAGCTGGGATATAGGGAATAAATCCCTCCCCATGAAGGTGAAACCCTCAGCTCTCCCCCCAGCTCAGTCACTGCTGCACAAATTCCCATTTTCCGAATCGCCATTCGCTTCATCTCCCCAGCTCTGGACATCCAACACAAACAAAACAACTTTAATTTAAGAATCACCCAGTTTCTAATTAAACAGCCATAGGCAGCTGGCTGGATACATTTTAATCAGTTTCAATAACGTATTGATTGGATACTGAAGCTTAAAAATTAAAAGTAAAAAGATGACCGGGGAATTGTCCCATCTCAGCCCAACAGTAGAGCCCTCTGTAAATAACTCCTCTTTTAACCATCAGCTAAATGAACACTTCAATACTGCACTACAAAGTCTTCTGCAAAATTACTTTAACTAACAAGCAGAAATTTATCAGCTTCAGCCAAAATCAATGCTGAAATCAATTTGAACACTGGTTGTGTCTAAAGGGGCTCATTGGCAATTTAGGGAAATTACACCATGTAAATGCCTGTGCTTTAATTGAACAGTTTCATCAACTAGGCTGTGATTGCTGTCCATTCATTTATTTACTTGCACTGCAGCTCCCGCTCTGCAGAGGAATGGGTTTTGTCAGACCTGAAGGAGGTACTTTATCTTCATTTTAGGCACTTTTGTGCAGAACAGGTTTGATGGGGCAGGGGCAGGGGAGGGAGTGACCAGCAGGCACTGGTCAGTGTCATTTAAACCCCACTGGGAATGGATGGAATCCAGTGGGGCATTCCCAACCTGCTCAGCTATTCCAATGCTTTTCAGTGGGACTGAAAATCCAACCAGAGAAACAGAAAATGAACGCAGTCCTGGAGAGGAAATAAAGGGAAATACCTCCACAGCTGCATAAGAATTAAAGGAGAGGCAATTGTAAGACTTCAAATGGTCAAAGATGTGTTTTAATGCCAAACAAGGCACTGAAGCTGCCTGTGCTTCCTTCCCTGAGCAGGGCTGGAATGGGTTGGGATTTGAGGTCCTTTCCAACCCAAACCATTCGAGGATGCTGTGATACTCAGATGGAAAACCAGAAATGAATGAACAGAGAGCAACAGCTCTGCTAGGGTTTGGATTGGATTCCCACAGCATCTGAGGTGCCTCAAAAGGAACAATCTGGGAGTGCACAGCTCCTTCCTGACAGCCCCACTGTGCTGCACCAGGAGCTCTGGGATGAGCCAGAGAGACAGCCTTGCTCAGCCTCAGCTCCTCATGGCAACACCAAACTCCAGTTATTCCATCTCCATCCAGCACATGGAAATGCTCCTCTTGGCATCACCAAACTCCAGCTATTCCAACACCCAACCCAACTGCAGCTATTCCAACACCCAACTCCAGCTGTTCCAACACCCAACTCCAGCTGTTCCAACACCCAACTCCAGCTGTTCCAGCAAACCAACCACAGCTATTCCAACACCCAACTCCAGCTACTCCATCCCCATCCCAGCACACAGAGCTGCATCCCCTCCACCTTCCTCTCCCCAAGCACAGCCCAACCCCCTCCAGCCTCCCCAGCAGTGCCAGAGGATGCAGAATTCTCTCCCAGGGCACAATTCCAGGCTGTGGAGCAGACCCAGCCTGGCCCAGCTGTCCCACACTCTGTGTTTAATGTGCTAATGGGGCACCCCGAGGTTGGCTGAGATAGGGAATGAAGGGATGGGCAGATGCTGGAATGTTCAACCAAACTGCACAATTGTTAAGGAAATTGCTCCAACAAATTAAGCTTCCCCGTTTCTCCCTATTTTCCAGGCTATCCAATTCTTCGGGGTGGGACATCATCCACAGCCACTTCTCTCCCAATTACTCAACTTAAAAGTGAAGCCTTCTGCTTCCCCAGCATTTTGCTAAGATGGGAACTGATTTTCCCATTCCTTGCCTCTCTCCCAGATCCTGGTAACTCCCAAATTAATGATGGAATCATCAGGGCTTTATGTTTATTTTGGTGTGCAGAGCTTTATGCTCCTGCTGCTGGAGATTCCAGCAGAACCCACAGAGTTACAAACCTCACACTGTAAAATAAATCCCAGGAGGCTTTGCCATCCCCTGAACATCTCACTTCTCCTTCCTCCTTGAAAAACGAACACTAGAAAACGTGAAATAAGAATAAAACATCCATTTTGCTGGTATGTGAAGGAAATAATGAGGCTTTAGAGGAAATAAAGGGAAATACCTCCACAGCTGCACATGAGAATTAAAGATATCATTTCAAGACTTCAAATGGTCAAAGATGTGTTTCAGCATTTCTCATGTGAGATAGAGCTGACAGAGTAATTATTGACCAGAGATAAACACCCCAACTTTGTCCTATTTAGGTTCAAAATCTAACCCAATCTAATCTACACAACCAAAGAGTTGAGGTCTAAATAATTTAACAGAGCTGTTCCTGAGGCTGGCAAAGCACATCCACACATTCCAAAGGAAATTCTTAACCTGAGCAGAGATCTCCTCAGAGCAACCTCTGCTGGAGCCCAAAGCAGCAGCACAAAGCACATCCTTTCCATGGGTTTGGACTGACCAGGCAATGATTTCCTCAAAAAAAAAAAAAAAACAATTTAAGCAAATCCATGGATGTCCTGCTCTAAATGTATTTTCTTCTGCTGGGAAGAGGTTGAACTGTGCATTCTCCACCAGATTTTATCCTTTTCTTGACAATCTCTACCCAAACCAGTGCACACTCTGCCCACAGAGCAGCAGTGGGAGAATCCCTGCTTTCCGATGGAATATTCAATATACAATCCCTGCTTTCTGATGGAATATTCAATGTACAATCCCTGCTTTCCAGTGGAATATTCAATGTACAATCCCTGCTTTCCAGTGGAATATCCAATGTACAATCCCTGCTTTCCAGTGGAATATCCAATGTACAATCCCTGCTTTCCAGTGGAATATCCAATGTACAATCCCTGCTTTCCAGTGGAATATCCAATGTACAATCCCTGCTTTCCAGTGGAATATTCAGTGTACAATCCCTGCTTTCCAGTGGAATATCCAATGTACAATCCCTGCTTTCCAGTGGAATATTCAGTGTACAATCCCTGCTTTCCAGTGGAATATTCAGTATACAATCCCTGCTTTCCAGTGGAATAGTCAATGTACAATCCCTGCTTTCCAGTGGAATAGTCAATGTACAATCCCTGCTTTCCAGTGGAATATTCAATGTACAATCCCTGCTTTCCAGTGGAATATTCAATGTACAATCCCTGCTTTCCAATGGAATATCCAATATACAGTTTGGGCTCGTTTTATATTTTCTCACATATTTTTGAACATGCAAGCAGCCAAAAAGCAGCAAGGCTAATTAACTGGTTTTGCCATCTCTAACACAAGGATTTTTATCCTTCCTTAATTAAGCAAACAGCGGATCAAAAGGTAGGGAGAGAAAAGGATGTCAAAGAACCATAAACCCCCTTCTTTTTAGAACAGCAAAAACATTTAGATTCAGCAAGTTCTCCCTAGAAATATTGCTATAAAGTATTGATTTTTTACCAGACTCAATTGACTGAAAAGTTGTTTGTATAGCAATATTGGCCGAGCCAATATACTGGAACAATTTTTGCTACACACAGTAATCAAGTGTATTTCTAAAGTATAATTATACTGTCATAAAAATAAAGCTAAGACACCTCTTCTCCAAGCCATAAAGCAGCTGCAGCTGTAAAGAACCCAAATAAATGAAATCCATTTCCTAACTAAACACAGCCTTCCAAAGAGAACAAGCCCACCTCCAGCCAGGGGGGGGAGGCAAAGTGATCAATACTTCCATCTCAATAAACGATTCCAATAGCTCTCCATTCCCATGGAAAACACAGGCAGGGAAATTTTTTGCTCAGCGACCTGCGACGCTCTGCCTTGTTCCCTCAGTGCTGGGAATATATCATCACCATAATGGATATGAGTTAGGATAAAGAGCTGGGGAGAGAGGGGGGATAGTAAAAAAAAGAAAAAAAGAAAGGAGAAGGATAACAAAACAAAATGGAAAAAGGGCGTCGACAGGCTCGTTGCTCAGCTGCAGATCAATACCCACCTCTCCTCCCCGAGTTGGTGCTGGGAGGGGAAAACAGCCCAACCTCTGCAATTAATTTCACCTGACAAATGTTCATTGATTCACTGGAATAAAATATCTCTGCGCTGCTGTCTCTGGCTGGGGCAGTGCAGCTACCTGGCAGGGTTTGCCAGCTGGAATTCCTGATTGGTTCAGGGAGTGAGGATGATCTGCTGGAGAGGGAGGGCTGGGAACTTTTTGGGAAGGGGGGATTGGATTGCTCCAAGTTCTGTCACGGGGCTGGAGCTGCTCTGCAGAGCTGGGAATGTTCACCTGGAGAAGGGAAGGATCCAGGGAGAGCTCAGAGCTCCTGCCAGGGCCTGAAGGAGAGCTGGAGAGGGACTAGAGACAAGGCATGGAGGGACAGGACACAGGGAATGGCTTCATGGTGTAAAAGTGGAGATCTGCATGGGAATTTGGGATGGAATTCCTGGCTGGGCTGGAATTCCCAGAGAAGCTGTGGCTGCCCCTGGATCCCTGCAATGTCCAAGGCCAGGCTGGAGCACCCTGGGACACCAGGAGATGTCCCTGCCCAGAATAAGGTGAGCTGTAAGGTCCTTCCAACCCAAACCATGCCAGGATTCCATGATAATGTTAAAACCAGTGCCCATTCCCTGGAGAAGGCTGGAATGACTCCTCTGCTGGAGACACTCAGAAGTCACTTCAGACTTTAAACAAGAATGGGATAAAAAGAATAGGAATGACAGGAACAGTTCCCTGACACAGCAGAGAGAAATTTTCCCTCTCCCAGAGCACAGGGAAATGCTACAGACATCCATCCAGGAAGGGATCACCCTCAGAAACCCAGGATGATGGCAAACAGACAATATTCACCTTTACTTTTATCCAGATTTCCTGCATCAACCTGCTCTGCCTTCTCCTCACACCAAGAAGTCACTGAGCTTTAAAGCTCAGCATTCTCATATCCACAATAAAATAAGAAAATAACACCATTTCCTCAAGCTCCTTGCTCTAGGAATGTCTTTCTCCAAGAGAACATCCAGGAGATTTCTGAACCACTTCCCACCCCCAAGGCCAACCTGATTTTAAAACTCCATTCCAAGACTGGCTTTTGCTCCTTGGGGGCTTTGGAAGTTCATTTCCATTAAACCTTCTTCAAGGAGGAGTTGTTTTGCAATGCTGGCAGCCAATTAGAAACTAAACTAAATGCACCGTGGCTTTTAAAACATTTTAGGGGGAAAAAAAAATGTTAATATCAAAGTTAAAATGTCTAAGGTATAAACAACACCCTAATGGGATGCTGGGTTACTGTATATGGTAAATAGCTCTCTGGAGGAAACCTTTATTACTCCCTCAGGGCTTTCTTACAAAGTATGGATTTCTTAATTCCCACTGGAATATTTTTCATACCCCACTGCAGACTATTAAGTACCACATATGACATTCTGTAGTTTAAACTTTGCACTGAGCATAAGAAAGAGTTTTCTCAACAGGAAAGTCTTGTCTGTGTTGTTATCATCTTTCAAACATTCAAATGAATCCTGCCTGCAGGGTGGGAACTTCACCCCCAAAATCTGGGGGAGTTTATCACTCCTTACCTTCCACCCCAATCCCACTGGGGTCATTCCCAGGAAGGGAATTCCAGCAGGAATTCCAAATCCTGGAGTCAATTCCTGCTTCTCCAGGACATCCAGACTCCCACTTGAGAACCATTAACTCCTTCCCCAGAAAGGATTAAAACCACAATAAAACACCCCAAACCTCAGAATACTCTCAGAGTTTATATCCAGAATTTCTCTGCCACAGACCACCAAGGCCCCACCTATCCCCCAAAGGGTCCAAACCGTGTTCAATTCCATTTTTCCACCAATTTCCAGTGAAATCCTCACTCACTTGTAGACCGTGCCGCCGTTGCCGTGGCCCAGGATGTCTCGATATCGTATGTCTTGTTCATTCATCTCCAGCAGAAAGAAAGAAAAACAAAAGAGATGTCATGCTGGGGATGGAAATGTCAAGGAAAAGCAACTCCAGGCCATAAACAACAAGCAGTCTGGGTCATTCCAAGTTCAGCTGCAAGAACGAGAAGATCAATACAACATTTGCTGTCCAATTTATAAAAGACGATACCAAGGGACAAAGTGATGGAAAGTTTAATGACAATTTGTTTGCCTGGGTCATTTCATTAAAGTTTGATAAAAGGTGTCAAAATGGAATGATATAATATAGCTCAAGAGGGTCAGGTCATGGAGAGTGATAGGAAAAGAGGCTCCAGAGCTGCACATAAGCAGAGCCAAAGTTGGAGGTGAACTGAGACAATCCCACAGCAAAGTGGGAAGTTGGTGATTTATTCTGCAATCAGAGTCATTGAGCCTAATTGAGTGGCAGCTCTGGCAGTGGGGCTGCTCTGCAGAGCTCCATTTATCCACATTTTATCATTTGATTTCATAATTGAGTTCGTAATTTGGTTTAATAATTTAAATCAAATTTTTTTCACTGCTTTTTTTAAAAAAAACCGTCTGGAATTGCAACAAAAATTATTTTCCTTGAAATGCACAACTAATTCTTTGCCTCAATCTTTCTGCTCACTGGGACAACTCTCTGGATGTGATGAGATCCTCAGAAATTCAGCAGCAGCTGAAACAAGCACTGTACATTGCCAATTCCTACATTTGAGGTCTTTTTTCCTAAATTTGGGGTATTTTTTCCTAAATTTGGGGTATTTTTATACGGATTTTACAACAGCTTAACATATTGCCCAAGAAGCAATTCCAATGCCAAACTTCACTTCAACCTTCTCCTGGACAAACAAAATTATTCTGATTTTGCACCCATTTTAAAAAAATCTCACTGAAGACATTTTTGCAATGCAGGTGCACACTTCAAATATAAATATTTTAATCGGAATTCATTCTGGGCTGAAAGGAGTTTTCTTTTCCAAAATGATTCCCCCATTGCCTCATCGGTTTAAGTAGAAAATATTTGGGCAAATCCTGCTTTGCAAAGCTATTTTCCTAGGAGAGATTAACTCATTTTTAGCAATTATTTGTATTTGATGGGACACTGAGTTAAATATTTCACATGACTTGGCCTGGCTGCTTAAAGATGTCATTTTTGTGTATTAACACAAGTGATGATAACAAGCTGAAATGTCCTAAAAAGTCAATACTCAGCATTGCTAATGAACAGAAAATGAAATATTTTATCGATTTGAAATAAGTTGGAAGGACAGAAATGATTAATCCAAAATTGATGTCCTTTCCTTTCACTACCTGAGCAAAAAAACTCTGGTTTCTCACTGGAATTGCTCCACAGTGATGTGAAAACCTGAGTTGTGAGCCAACTCCAAGGAGAATTAGTGATTATTTTATTTATTTATTACCTATTTGGAGTTAAACCTAGGCCAGGTATCTTAGAGGGTACGAAATGGCCAAATGAAACATCAGGATTTGTGATGAAAATCAACACTGATTTCATTCCTGCAAGTCACCTCTCCCATGGCATCCATCAGAAAATGCAAATAAAAACGGGGAAAAGAAGAGGAACAATTGTTCATGGATGGGATTTAAAATATGGAAAGAATCTACAGTGGATCCCTTGCACTAAAAATAAATTCCTCTCAGGCTGCAGCCTTGGGAATTTTAAGGAGTTTTGCTCCTGAATTCTCCAGTCTTGGAACAACAAACTTCTCCTGCATTCCCAGGAATGTCCTTCTCAACCACTGAAGGGAAATCAAATGAACCCACAAAAATAAATTCGTATTTTTGCTTCTTGGGGGAGAAGAATTTTTGGTGGTTAAGTTAGAAACAACAAATGGAGCAGAACTGGAGATTAAATAAAGCATTTTTTTTTCCTCCTGCTTGTTGCCCACTGCGAAAAAGGAATATTTTCTCCATGTATTTCCCTAAAAGAGAGGGAGAGGAGAAGCTCCATCCTCTGAGGTTTGTGCCCAACACAAAGGGCAACCAGGAACCCAGGGAAAAACAGGAATACAGGGGTGGAGGGATATCTGCACCTGATGGGGAGATAAAGTGTGATTTACTGGCTCAAATAAAGGTGCCAAAAGCATGGGGTGATTTATTTATTTTACTGGGAAAACTGGATTCTCCATCATAAAAAGCTCCCCTAATAACAGCGAGCTCTGCAGCGAGGCTGGAATATTAAACCTGCAAATCCAACCTGGATTGGCTGCCAGAATTCAGGGAATTCCTGAAAACCCAAACCCAAATTCCAGGGAATTCATGGCAAAGCAAAGCTCCAGTTAGGGAGCAGCAAACAGAATTTTTATCCCTGTTTATCCTGGAGTTGGGGATGCAATCAGTGTCCACCTCTGCAAATAATTAACAGCAAAATGCCCAATTAATGCTGATTGCAGCGAGGAGCTGCCCTGCTGCCTTGGCTTCCCAACCATGGATTCCTGGAGCAGCCAATTGAGGAGATTTAGTAAATCCCACTTTATAGAGCCCAGACTAATGGGGAAACACGAGGCAGCCAAATGTTTCTTATGAACTGCTGACACTCTATCAATGCTGAATCAATTGGTGGCATTTACTCTGAGTGACAGAAAAGAAATAAATATTTATATCGCATCACCTATATCAATGAACCCGGGCAGAAAGCTATTTCTAACCTGTCAATATTTGATTATCTTGAAGAATCATGTCCCCTTCTTTTAATGATTAATATGAATTCCTTATTAAAGCTAAATGGGAACTACTCGGGGAATATCATTAGGGATGCCTCAAAGCAGGAGCTGCCAAAAAATAATCAAAAATAATGAGCCAGGCTATACTTAAGTAATGATAAGTGTGACTTAAACCCCCCAAAATGAAGAGAAGTTAAAGTTACCACTAGAAAATCATCCCCAGTTGTGGATCTGAGACCAAATTCTGCAGAGAACAAACCACTCGCCCTCAGCAAAAAGCAAATTAACTCCCATCAGGGTGACTAAAAGGTAGTATTAAAACTTAATTCTTATTTCATTTTAGTGGGTTTAAGTAGCATTTTTAATATCATAAGAAGAGGTAGTTAATCCTTATTTTCTTTCTTTTTTTTAAAGTGAGTTAAACATTTTTAGTATCATAAGGAGAGGTCTGAAAATTTTTAGAAATTCTAAACCACAGGGAACAAAGCTGTGAATCTATCCAGGGCACAGTAACCACTTGGTTTTTGTTGTTGAGAACAAATAAAATGCCCAATTCAGCCAATCACAGGGAGATTCTACTCCCATTCAGTGAATTAATTTTAAAATGAATCAGGAATATCGGAGTAAACACCAAATTGATTTCAAAGTTCAGCTGCCTGCTGCTGGCACTCCCAGAATTTCAAATTACCAGGAGAAATCACGATTTACCTGTAAATTCTGAAAAGAGAACAAACCAACAGGCAGGAATTTGTGATTTCAAGTTACCAGGATAAATTGCAATTTACCTGTAAATTCTGAAAAGTGAACAAACCAACAGGCAGGAATTTGGGATTTCAAGTTACCAGCATAAATCACGATTTACCTCTAAATTCTGAAAATTGAACAAACCAACCAGCAGGAATTTCTGCATATCAAAACTCAGCCTAAAATCCACATTTCCCACTTTTATCCCAGGCATTCCATGGGTTTTAGGCTCACATTTTGCAGGGGAAACTCCCATTTCTCCCCCCCATTTTTCCAGGTGAGGCTGAAGAACCCCCCCAAATCTCATCCTTTTTCCTCCTGCCACCCTCAGCTCCTGATCCACGGAGGCTGGCAGAGGTCATTGTGTGCAGACACTGAATAGGCATCGCAGATAATTAAGATTTCAGCCTTCGCCGCGCCGAGGGGAAGTGAAGAGCAGTTAAGAAAATCAATAAGAGTCTTTTATTTGCAGTGACACAGATGTCTCAGTCAATAGAGCCTAACAGGCAGCGCTGAGCCTGTGGACAAGGCTGCCAAAGGGGTTGGGATGAACATTAAAACATATTTATGGGGTTTGCTTGAGAATCTGGGCTCTTTGGAGGGAGTTGCGTTTAACTGGGGATATTTAATGTCAGAAAATGACATTGAGCCTGTTGAATCATTCAGCTCCAAATGGGGGGAAAAGAATGGGGCTGGTTGTCCACTTGGCCAGCAATTGGTAAATCAGAGCTTCATTTCCCAAGGAGAGAAGAACAAGGTGGTGTTCTGCAGCTTTGGGGATTTGTTGGTTGGTTGGATTATTTTCTTTTTTTTTTTTAAATAAAATTTTCAATGCAGAATTACAGAATCATTTAGGTTGGAAAAGACCTTAAAAGCAAGTCTAAATGTTAATTTAACACCACAGAAAGGCAGAGTGGCCTTAGGGTGAAGGGGGGCAAGGTTAGGTTAGAGATTAGGAAGGAATTCCTCCCTGGGAGGATGGGGAGACCTTGGAATAGAATTCCCAGAGAAGCTGTGGCTGTCCCTGGATCCCTGAATTGGCCAGTTTGGACAGGGTTGGAGCACCCTGGGACAGTGGGAGATGTCCCTGTCCTGGCAGGACTGCCAATCCTCTGCAATCAGGCAGGGGTGAGCTGAGCACAAAGCCAAGATTCCCTCAGGACACCTACCTGGCCATTGGCAAGGATCTTCTTCAGCTCTGCAGAGGACTTTTTCAAGCTGGAAAAGAGAAAAAAAACCAAACAAGAGGTGATTATTTTGAATGACTGGGGAGTTCTACACCTCCAGCTGAAGCTGTGAGAAACAAGGGAAGCTCCTGGGTAGATATTCTGAAGAGATTGGAGCTGCAGGGGTGAGTGTGGTGAGCAGCAGCAGTGAAGGAGCAACGAACATTTGAGGGAAAAAAAAAATCAATGTATTTTTCACTTTTCTAAAGCAGCTGGTTTGGACACTTGACTGTGCAACCCACAGCCTATTGTCCCAGAGCTCTAAGGGAAAATTCAAAACTGATGTTCTCACAGGTCAGGTGCTCCAAAAACCAACAGGAAAGGAAAGCTCACATGCAGCTCTCAGGTGCTGGGATAATTTTAGAGCTCCCCAAGGCATTATTCCTCAGGAATTGCTGTGGATCTCAGCCCAAGGCTGTGCTGCCAGTGATGTCCCACCACCTCCACTGGAGCAGGGTGAGCAGGAGAGCACAATTCCTGATTTAGGAATTTCAGGCCATGCCTAAATCCCTGCGGGAAGTCCAATTTTCCACTCCACTCCAGCTCAGCTGGCTGAATCCTTTGCTTTTTCAGGACAACCTGCTCCCCACTCAATCCAAAACAACTCATATTAATTTTTTCTAAGACAAATTTACCAAATCCCAACTCTCAGCTTGGTGAGCTAAAGGGTAAAACCCTTAATGACTTCAAACTCCTTCCACCCACTCACAAAATCTTGCTTTTTTTTACCTCCTTCCCTGACAAACTCGGAGCTTCAACACAACAAACTGCCTGGGCAGCGATGTCTGCAAAACTTTATCTCAAAGGGACATTCTGCTCTTATTACTGAAGTTAAAAAAAAAAAAAAAAAAGTACAAAATAATATATTCTTGAAAGGCCTGTGCACGTGTCTTGATCACAGATCATTATTAACAGGAACAGTGAAAACACAGATTTCATATTTGGTGGCTTTGTTCTTTAATAGGCCTCTTGTTCCCACGACTACTTTAAAGAAAAATTAAGTTTTCCAAGGAAACATAAGTTGATCTTGTCATCTTTCATGACTAACAATTTGTGAACATGAAACAAAGAGAGACTTTCAATTACTTCAAAAACAAAACTCCCGGTGCAGAAGGTTTCCCAAAAGGAACGGCAATTAACCACCAGATAAGGTGACAAGAATCTTCTAGAAGCTTCATTTTCAATGCACTTGAAGAACAAGCTCAAAGTACAGGCAGTACTGAAAGCCTCAGCACAGAGCACTGACAAAAGCTTTATTTAGATCAGATTGGGGAAATGCAGCTCAAAAAGATATTGGGATTTATTTTCTTTCAGGAGTTTTGGATCAGATTCTCCATCTGAATGTGGCTAGAATTGCCTGAGGAATGGGGAAAACTTTGATAAAGTTTATCTCCACAATCAGCAGAGGCAAAAAGGGAGCAGCAAAGTGGGTTTAGTGGGGCTTGGCTGGAGTTTCCAGCAGGACAGAATCCGCTGGGTGAGGCTGGAATGTCACCAGCAGGTGCCCAAATCCCATCATCCCACAGGCAATGGGATCTGTCCCACCCTCAGGCACCCCAAACTCACCCTCCAAACCTCCCTCTGGTCGAGTTCATCTCTGGCAATTCCTCTTTTTAATCTCTACAAGATGCTGCCAGAGAGAAGAGCGAGCAGGATGCTGATGCACAGATAAATGGGATTTTATGTGCTTATTGAAATAATAGAATAATTTAGGTTGGAAGGAGCCTCAAGAGGTTTCTATTCCCTCTTGCAGGAAGAAGATGGAGCCAGAGTCTCCTTATTTCTTTTTAAGAAAACATAAGGGGTTTCTGTATGTTTTTTTGGTTTAACATCAGTATTGAATATAATGACTTCCTGTAACAGTTCATGTAATAAGAAGGAGTTTATCCTCCAGCATTTAAAAACCAAATCTCGAGGAAAAAAAAAAGAGAATGAGTTCTCTTGCATTTTAAGACCTTAATATGAGTTGGCAAATTAGGGTTGGGATGTAAAAAGCGAGGTAAGGGGGATGAACTCCAAAACTTTGCTGGAACTGTATGAAAAAGTTCAACTTCTAAGCTGAAAAGATGGTCAAAAAATCCTACCCCACACTAAAAAAAAAAATCCAGGTTTTATTATTTAGGCTATTTGCTATTACAAACCTATGAATGGGGTATCAAACTTCCAAATCAAAGAATCCTGGAATGGGAGAAGCAAGCTGAACACACAGACTTTGTCATTAGACCAGCTAAAGCCAATTAGCTCAGCCCCAAATTGCATCTCAACACTTCTGAAGGACAAAGCCACCTGGAACACCCAGCAAACCTTTATTTCCTCTAGAAACACCTAGCAAACCCTTATTTCTTCCTGGAATACCCAGAAAACCCTTATTTCTCCAGCAGCAAACCCTGATTTCCTCCAGAAACACCCAGCAGACCCTTATTTCTTCCTGGAATACCTAGAAAACCTTTATTTCTTCCTGAAATACCCAGCAAACCCTGATTTCTCCAGCAAAAAAGCCTTATTTCTCCCAGAAACACCCAGAAAGCCCTTACTTCTCCAGCAGCAAACCCTTACTTCCTCCAGAAACACCCAGCAAACCCTTACTTCTTCCTGGAACACCAAAAAAATCCTTATTTCTTCCTGAAACACCCAGCAAACCCTTCTTTATCCAGCAGCAAAACCCTGATTTCCTCCAGAAACACCCAGTAAACCCATATTTCTCCAGCAGCTAACTCTGATTTCCTCCAGCAACACCCAGTAAACCCATATTTCTCCAGCAGCATACCCTTATTTCTCCCAGAAGCACCCAGCAAACCCTGATTTCCTCCAGAAACACCCAGCAAACCCTGATTTCCTCCAGAAACACCCAGCAAACCCTGATTTCCTCCAGAAACACCCAGCAAACCCTGATTTCCTCCAGAAACACCCAGCAAACCCTTCTTTATCCAGCAGCAAACCCAGATTTCTCCCAGAAGCACCCAGCACACCCAGATTTCTCCAGCAGGAAGCCCCAGCAGCCCCAGCCCAGCCAGCTCCACGCTCAGAAGCCAATTCCACCTTCCCCACTGGAAAAGCCACTGAACCCCCAGCTCTGCTGGCACCAGCCACACCCGAGGCTCCATTTTGGACAGAGGGAAGGCAATCCGGGGGAAGCAAGGCGAGGAAGGGGGTTTTGGCTCACCTATTGCTGGGCAGGCCGTCGGAGGCGGCCGAGCCGCTGCTGTTGGCAGCCCCAGCCCGCGTGTTCACCTGCGGGCAGTGAGAGCAGCCTGATCAGATCCTGCGTTCAGAGGACACCATTCTAATTAACCTGTAATTTGCCACGAATTTCTCATTTCCCTAGCAAGGTTAATTAGCTTGTTGCTAGGCACGCCGGCGGTGGAGGGCTGTATGTAGGTTAGCAGGCTGCGCAATCCCGGGGTTGCGGCGGCTTCGCGGATTAAATAATTTTTACAAAAGAGGTGCTAAATCCGTCGTTTGTCCTCATTTTAAAAAGCAAACAATTGTTTGGTACGTTTCTGGTCTTCTCCGTGTGATTGCAGGAGCAGTGAGAAATCAAAACCCTAAAATAATTCCGCCGTGGTGCTTTCCACACTTGGATAAATGACTGAAATCACAGGAGTGTGGTGGGGGTTTGAAAAGCTTTGAAGTAGTGGCAGACATTCGTTGATAAATGAACTACTCAAATTTAAGAACACGATTAGCAGAGGTTAAAAAACAGAAAAGGCAAATTCATTTTTAAGAAAACTATATATAGAGATATCACAGCCAACGTTTTGCAGATGAAACCTTCTCCCACCCTCACCAAAAAAAAAAAATTTAAAAAAAAAATCTGCTTGTCAGAGCTCAAGAAAGTGCAGTTTTATTTGACATTTCAATAAGTGGAACACAGCATTACAAATCCATCTAACTTTCCTGAAACAATTATTGAAATTCGTACCTTGAGGCCATGTATGTTCCGTTTCCCAGGAGGTTTGCAGGCTGAAACAGTAATTGACTAAATTGTAGAACACATCAGGGCCATTTACAAATTTGCTCAAAATGAATCTTTTAAAAAGAAATGAGGGTGACACCAAAATTAGCAGAGAGAAATGATTGAAAAGTGCCTGGCGAGACCCAGAGTGGGAATTACAGCCCAGGATTTTTAACTTGCAGGAGTGAGCATTTATAAATGCTAAGAGCTTTCTGACACCATGTAATATAAATTCTAATTTCTGCTTCAAACACACCCCAATCAAGAGATCTGCTGCCTCAAACGCTGGGATTCTTTTTGTCATTCACATTCCAGCCTCGTGTCAAATGTGTTTGCACACACTCTGGCATCTCACAGCAATATTTCCATGATGGATTTTAAGAAAATCAACTGCCACACGTCAGGGAGGAGTTGTTTTGTCGTTTTTTCAGAGGCAGTTTGGGTGGAAAGGGGAAAAACACATCACTGGCAACACCAGTGAGCCCCAAAATGTAAACACTGAATAAATGCCAGGGAAAATGCCAATTTTTGAGGTATTTTGTGCCACTTTTTGTGGCATTTTGAGCCACTTTTTGTGGCATTTTTGTGGCACAAATGTGGCATCTCACGGTGATGTCTGGTTTAGAGGGAGGAAGTTTTTTCCTGAGGTTTCTCCAAGTGAAGATTTCCTTGTTCTGCACTCAGGATGTGATTTTTTTGGGTGGGAGAAGCACAAAGGCTCCAGGTTTGGTAGTTCCCATCCCGGTGCCCTGCAAAGGCTGAGTTCAAGGGGCTGTCAGTGCTGATGGATGGGCTGAGCAGGGAGAAATTTGATTTTTTTCTCTCTCTCTCTGTGCCTCTCCCTCCCGTTCCTGACAGCAGGAAACACAACTATTTATTAGGCAGAAGGACACAGATGATGGTTATTAAACACATCAGCCAGGGCCAGGCCTGGTGTCTTTGGGTGACATTAGAAATTAACACCTGCATTTAAAACAGGCAAAAATGGGATGAGACTCTGGGCATTAAAAAAAAAAAACACCTGGAAATTATAAATGATAAATTTGAATTGGAAAAATAGAATTTGAATTGGGAAAATTTAAATTTTAAGTAGAACTTTGATTGGAAAAGTAGCATTTTGATTGGAAAATTGTGCTCATATATAAACACATTCTATTTTTCCAATTAAAAATCGACATTTGGAATAAGATGTTAGATCAACAATAAATTTCATTATTAATATTTGAATGATGTGTTCACCTTGCATCCCATAAATGGGATATATATAACATAGGTAGAAGATAGATATCTATCTATATTTATCTCTTCTATCTATATTTAAGAAATATATATATTCTATGTTATATATATAAAAATACATATAGAGATATTAAAAATATGTAAATACACATATATAAATATATGCAGATATACATAAATATATGTAGCTATATATAAATATATGTTGATATATATGTGTGTACACACACTTTTATATATGTAAATCACACACAGATATTTATTTTCAATTTAAAATCCCCCTCTGGCTCTTATTACCTAAACAGCAACAATAAACCTATTCAAATAGATAAAATATCAACTTTATCCCTTAAAATATGTTAATATTTTATAATAATATGAAAGAAATTGAGCCCAGCCCAGCTAACACAGTTGGCACACAGGAATTTACTCCTGACGGGATTTTCATGGGAGACAGGAAATTTTTGGGAGCTCACTGGAGGCAGAAACTTCCTCAGAAGCAAGAGAGGCAAAGAGAGAAAAGGATTCAAAGGACTTGCAAAGAAATCTCTTAAAAGGGAGAAGTGGAAATTAGAGGCAGAAAAGCTGCACAGTGCTGATGGAGCTTTCAAGTGCTGAAAAGGCCAAAAGGGCACAGGAGGAAAGGGCTGCTGACAATAAAATTTGGGATGTTCATTAGAGAGGCAGGACAAGAAGACAGGGAAGCAAAAAAAAAGGGAGAAAAGCACATTTTTGTTGGGTATTTCAGAGGAGCAGCAGAACTCAGGGGTGAGGTTGGGAAGTTTAAAGCTGTGAGCTGGAAAAGGAGATGTTTTAAGGAGGTGATTTGGGAAGATGAAAGAGGAGCTGAGCTCTGGAGCAATTGGGAGGGAGTGGGAAGGAGGAAACAGCCAGCAGAGGCAGGGGTGAGGATGGGGAGGTGACAGTGGGGGTCAAATTTAGGGAGCACAGAGAAATTCTGAGGCTTGGATTATCCTTGGATGCAAAGCAAATAGGGAAAAGAGACAACAGCAGGGATAGGAATTTATATCCTATTTATATATCCAAATGTATATTTATCTGGCTGGTTCTTCAGGAATGACCCAAAAGGAGAATCTAGAAGGTGAAGCTTGGTTTGTAATCTCAAAATGTCCCTTCAAACCCTAAGCTGTGTCAGGGACTGACTTGAGACAAGGACCTTGTCCATTCCCAAGGACACAGGGAATGACTTCCTGCTGGAAAAGTGGAGATTTAGATGGATTTTGGGAAGGAATTGTTCCCTGGGAGGGTGGGGAGGGCTGGCCTGGAATTCCCAGAGAAGCTGTGGCTGTCCCTGGATCTCTCAATCCCACCCTGCCAGCCTGAGCCAGAAAAACCCAATTTTCCATAATCCCCTAGAATTCCTATCTCTTTTCCACAGGAACTTCCAGGAAACTCAGCCTCCTTTGGAGACCTGATTAGCACGTGTTGGTTAATTGCCCAATTCAAACTTCAGAGAGTTGTAAGTAATGGAAGTCAGGAATGTTTAATTGGGAGCCTCATAGTATGATTATTTGTGTAATATCAGTTAAGTGAGAAGAGTTTAATTTTTAATTATTTCAATTAATTTATTGCTGGGAGATTTACTTGGAGAATTTAAACCTTCTCTGTTTCATCAATTAAGAGTCAGAGATTCAAAGCCAGGCTACTGAGAGCTGAATGAATTATGTAATGCATGAAGCTTTTTTTTAACCATCACTAGGTTCAGAGAGAGCTCTGCAATCCCAAAAACCTCACAAGCTGCCCACAGATTTTTTTTCAGGTTGGAGATGACCTATTTTTGAATAGCCTCAGTCCACGGAGTTGATTACATCTCTCCCTGTTCAGGAGAAATATTAAAGTGTTTAGGAAGATTTGGATTTCACTGCAAAATGCCCAAATCAGCTCCAAATGTGTCGTGGCTGCAGCAGCCACATCCCCACTGCCACCTGAACGGTGACAGTGACATTCCCAGCTCTCTCAGGCTGATTAATGATATTAAAAGAGCTTGAAAAAGCCCCATTTTCATAACTATCCAGGACTTCAGTTATTCATCTGCTTTGCTTTGAATCCATGCAGAGCCACCACCAATGAGTTTTTTTAAAATGTACTTAAATATGTGCTATGCAAACCCAATCTCGTTAGTCTAATTTACTCCAGGAAATTAGCTATTTTAGATGCAATAAATGCACTTTTCTCCACGCTCCCCACAATAATGAATTCTTCTCTCCAAATTAAGAGGTAAACATCACGCTCTGTGCATTCAAACCTCCCCAAAATCTATCAGGGAGCTGTTTCAGCCCCAGTTTTTGGGGTTGTTGTTAGGATTTGCTCAGCATTACCTCGTGGGTAGATCTGCAGAGGCTCTATCAACTGTCCATTCACTTGCTGCTCCATCACAGTGGAGTAATACTGCAAAGAAATGCAAGAAAGAGATGGCTCAGTCATCCAGGAGTGGTAAAAGCACTGATGGATTGGTTAATTCAACATATTTTTAATTTTCTTTCCCATTGTTGTGGCACAGATCAGCCTTCAGATGGTTCTTTTCCACCTGCAGTGTTCCCACAGTGAGTGGGACAGAGGAACTTTAACAAGGAGCTGTGCTGCCCAGCTCCAGATTTTGATTCTCCATATTTTTATTTCCCATATTTTTATTTCCCATATCCCAGCACAGGAATCTGGTCTGGCTCCACAGGGAAGCTCCAGGTTCTCCTGAAAGCTGGGAATGCTTCAGCAGGTGAGGAAATGCAACACTGACAGTGAATGCCACACCTGGGGAAGGCAGGAAAACCAAACAAAGATGCGATGCAAATACACCCCAAAACTGTGCATTTAGGAAAACTCCACGGAAATCCCAAAGGAATCTGGAAAATACCCAATAATTAGCAGTGATGAAGCAGTCAGGTCAGAGGGATCCCAAACCAGTAATCTCAGAAAGTCACTGCAGACATTGAACTCCAGGAGCTGCTGCAGTGATTTGGGTTTATTGATTAAAAAAGGCTAAAAATGGGCAAAAAGGGATGGAAAAGGAACTGAGAACATCAAAACCCAAAAAGACAGCTGGGCCATGGAGATGCTCTGGAGCCAGGCTGGGAGAGCTGGGAATGTTCTCCTGGAGAAGGGAAAACTCCAGGGAATCCTCAGAGCCTAAAGGAGCTCCAGGAGAGCTGGAGAGGGACTGGGGACAAGGGATGGAGGGACAGGACACAGGGAATGGCTTTAAGCTGGAAAAATGGAGATTTAGATGGATCTTGGGAAGGAATTCCTGGCTGGGCTGGAATTCCCAGAGAAGCTGTGGCTGCCCCTGGATCCCTGCAATGTCCCAGGCCAGGCTGGAGCACCCTGGGACAGTGGGAATGTCCCTGGCCATGGCAGAGTCAGGACTGGATGAACTTTTAACTTTCCAATTCCCATTTTCCCAGCGGCATTCCACCACCTGAGGACATCTCCACACACACAGACACACAACATAAACATTCACCACACATTGCCTGGAATAATCAACTAAAATAAACATACATGAGAGCATTTCCTGCCCCCCCAAAAATATATAACAGAGGGGGGGAGAGAGGCAGAAAAACCCATGGCCCTCTCCATTACTCACCAGTGATGACAAGTAAATGAAATATCAATCATGTAAGCTGTCAACCTTTTGGGACAGCAATAACTGTTAACAAGTAGTCTGGAAAAATTGTCTGAAAATGACTTGTCCTCCACACACGAGCATTTGAGGTTTCCATGGAAAATTAAGATGCCAGTGGCTATTTGGAACATTGTTCAGGTATTCTTTTTAATGGAAAATTTGCCAGTTATTGATCCAGAGCATGTACCCCTTGCTTGCAGAGAGCTGCGAGCAACTTTCCAATCAGTGGCTGTCAAAAAAATTCCTGCCTTTTTATAGAGATACAAGACAAGAGCTCCAGTGCAGCCCCAGTGCTGTCTTTAATTAACTGCAATGCCCAGCACTGACAGAATCCCATTTACCAACCCCCCAAAATCTGCCTAATTCAAAACATTTCTGCATAATCCAAAAGAATTCCAGCACTGGGATAATTTAGTCAAGCTCAGAAAGCAAAGAACCTTAAAGATAAGGTTGGGTGTGATTCAAAATATCATCCCAGTTATGATGTCACATCTGCATCTCAGGGAATTATTTTTTTTCTCCTTAAACTGACAAAAAAAAATCCACTTTATTTCCATTTTGGAGAACACCTGCACCACATCAAAATTCCCAGAAATATCTTCCCAGCTGTCCAATCCTCCAAATATTTGTTGCAGGCCTCAAAAATGAGTATTTTTCTTCCCCACTATACACTCCAAGATCATTAAGCTCATTCACTCTCTAGGCTAAGAACATTTGTTTTCTTGTAAACACATCCCAAAATGAAGCCTATAGGATGGGAGGAAGTTAAACCATCGGCGCAACACTCAAATAAAAAACTAGTTTAAAACCGAAGAGGAAAAATTTTCAGAGAAGAAAAGCTGCTGAAGCAGAAAGAAGTCATTTCCAGCCATCCCATAATTTTGAGGGGAAAGCAGAGAGTTGAGCAATCAGAACTCTAATGTACTGAAACTTTAACAGTGAGCTTGGAAGCATGGCAAAAAAAATGACCTTCCCAAGGCGTGATGAATCTGGAGACTGCGCCAGGGAAAATTCAAGTTTTCCACTTCAACAGCGAAAAATGGCTGAGATTTTACAAGGGAAAGAGAAAAATTCCAGTGGGGAAGAATCAGCAGGGATCTGCTGGGTGCAGCATCGGGAGGTGGAGATGATGGAACCAAAATGGGGTGGGAAAGGATGTGAGGATATCAAAACCCAGAAAGACAGCTGGGCTATGGAGATGCTCTGGAGCCAGGCTGGGAGAGCTGGGAATGTTCTCCTGGAGAAGGGAAAACTCCAGGGAATCCTCAGAGGCTAAAGGGGCTCCAGGAGAGCTGGAGAGGGACTGGGGACAAGGGATGGAGGGACAGGACACAGGAAATGGCTTTAAGCTGGAAAAATGGAGATTTAGATGGGATCTTGGGAAGGAATTCCTGGCTGGGCTGGAATTCCCAGAGAAGCTGTGGGATCCCTGGAATGTCCAAGGCCAGGCTGGAGCATCCTGGGACAGTGGGAGATGTCCCTGCCCATGGCACTGGATGGGATTTAAGGTCCTTTCCCACCCAAACCATTCAGTGAATTCCCACCAAAGCCCCTCTGGGTGCTCCCAAGCAGGGCTTGGCTCTGAGAGGCCCCAAGGTCATCTATAAGCACCTTGGAGCCAACCTGGCCTGGAGAGAAAATCCCCATTTTTCACCTTCTTGCTTATCAAGTTACTTCAAAAAGTGAGAATATTTTCTCTTTCACTTTCACTGGGATATATTCAAATTATTTCCTTTCCATAAGCAAGTGAACCCTTTTTTTCTGCAGGAGATTTATATTTATAGGGATTCAGACAGATTTCCCCCACACCTACCTATACACAGGCACACACAGACACATCCATCTCCTCTTGAAAAACAGAAAATACATCTTTAAATCCTCCCTGAATATTGAGCCTGCAGCTACAATGAAACTCCTCTGTTAGGAGGGGTGAAACAGTCTCCAGATGAAAGTAGATTTTGAAAAATTTTTCGAGCCCAGGGGTTCATTTTTAATGAGCCGTTACTTTAAGTACTGCATAAAAAATACAAGAAATTGATAGTCCATTTAGCCTGCACTATACCTAATGCAAAAGTCATTAAGATGCATTATTCTTAATGTTTCTGATATGATCAGTAAGTGTACAAGGCTTTTTTTTTTTCTTTTTTAAAGTCAAGCATGTCCACAGATCTCGAGTGATGCAGCTTTGAAACACCTCCACTTAATCCAGGAATATTAAATTTGGGACTGAATCCAGGGAAATTGCCCAGTTAGCACTGTGGGACAGGCAAAAATACACCAGGAAAAATGGATAAATATGGGGGAAAATCCGGGTTTGTTGGGCTGTACTCACATAGGATAGCATGGCCTTCATAATGATAAATATGGGGAAAAATCTGGATTTTTTGGGCTGTACTCACATAGGATAGCATGGCCTTCATAATGATAAATATGGGGAAAAATCTGGATTTTTTGGGCTGTACTCACATAGGATAGCATGGCCTTCATAATGATAAATATGGGGAAAAATCTGGATTTTTTGGGCTGTACTCACATAGGATAGCATGGCCTTCATAATGATAAATATGGGAAAAATCTGGATTTGTTGGGCTGTACTCACATAGGATAGCATGGCCTTCATCATTGATAAATATGGGAAAAATCTGGATTTGTTGGGCTGTACTCACATAGGATAGCATGGCCTTCAGAATTGATAAATATGGGGAAAAATCTGGATTTGTTGGGCTGTACTCACATAGGATAGCATGGCCTTCATAATTGATAAATATGGGAAAAATCTGGATTTGTTGGGCTGTACTACATAGGATAGCATGGCCTTCATAATGATAAATATGGGGAAAATCTGGATTTGTTGGGCTGTACTCACATAGGATAGCATGGCCTTCATCTCCTCATCACTCCTGACTGTGATCCGATCGCCATCCTCATCCTCATCTGCCAAGGGAAGAAGCACATCAGCAAGGCAAGGAGAAATTCACAATTTAAACAAAAGATTTGATCTGGACTTCTAGCAGGAAATCAAAGTGAAGGAGCTAAAAGCCAACTGCACAAATACTCTGAAATAATGGTGTGTAATGACTCCAAATATTAATTAACAAAAGCTATGATGGTGTCTAAAGAGGGATAAAGTGCTCAGAGCTTTGCTCTCAGCAGTTTTTTCCCTGCCAGGACCTCTCCAGGAGCTGAGCACCTTCCAGGCTGGATCATCCCTCACTGACCCAGCAAGGTGTTCTAGGGAAGGGTCAAGTTCCCAAAATGTTTGAATTCTCCCAAATTGATGTAAGTTTGGGCAGTTTTGTTGGAATTCATTGTAACTTTCACTGTCGATTTTAATTTTTTAAAATTTTCTAGTAATTTATAGAGTCCCAGAATGGTTTGGGTTGGAAGGGACTTTAAAAATCATCTTGTTCCAAATTCTCTGGAAGGCAGGGACAACTCCCACCATCCTAGGGTGCTCCAGCCTGACCTTGGACACTTCCAGGGATCCAGGGGCAGCCACAGCTTCTCTGGGAATTCCATCCCAGCCCCTCACAGGGAACAATTCCTTCCCAAAATCTCACCTAAACCCAACCCTGTCAACCTGAAGCCATTCCCCCTGGTGCCATCACTGTCAGTATAAAAGTGCCATCATGTCCCTGGCTGAAAACTCCCTCCTGCTCCCAGTTATGCACAAGAATCTGGGAAGAAATCCAAGCCAAGAAATTCAAATTGTGCAAGAAAAGGAGTTTGTGCATTTTGCCTCTGAAAAGGTAATTCCGAGGAGATAATGAAAAAAAAACAAAGCAATGCAGAAAAGCAAAACATAAAAACCTCAGAATTAGAATTTAAAAACACCCTGGAAGAAAACTGCTGGGAGGAACTGGAGAGCACAGGAATGTCCTGGAAGAGCTTTGGATCATGGAAATCTCACTGTGGCACTGCCAGGGGGTTAAAAACACCATGGGGTGAGCAAACCTCAGCGAGCCAGGAATGAAAAATGGATTAAGAAGAGGCACTGAGTGGAAAGTGAAATGTTTGCCTGGAAATGTGTGAGGCAGGAAAGAGGAGGAGCTGTGAAAGTGGGAATGAACAGGAAAGGCTGTGCTGTTGGAACACAAGGAACACCAAACATCTCCAATGAGAATCAGAGGGAATGCAGAAGAGAGATGAATATATGGATAAAAGGTGTTAAACAGACCTGGGGAGAGAGAACAGACTGAGCTGGGACAGCAGAAAAAATAAAAATTGAAAACTCTGGCAAAAATGCATAGAAAAATCCCACATTATCCATTTGGAATGACGGAGAAATTAACTCAGTTTTCAGAGCTGCAAAATTCCTGGTGCAAACAGAAGGAATTAAAAATACATAGATGAAAAAGCAGGAAAAAAAGCTGCATCTAAATTAATCAGGCAAGGAGGAAAACCAGAAGAAAATCTGTCCTGTAGCTGTGCAAAGCTCCTCTGCCTCCCCACCATGGGATCCAAGTGGGAACAGCCCAAAAAGGAGCTGGATGCAAACATGGATTCAGGAAGATTTCCAGGCTTCTCTCCTTGCCTAGAGCACAGCAATCTGATTTTCCAGCACATTAAGGAAGCAAAAGTAGAACCAAACAGAAAAAAAAAACAATCCCCCATCCTAGCTGGATTTTGTTAATGCCACTTAAAATGGAGGAAGAAATCCAGAAATCCTCACAAGCTAGCAGAGAGCAGCAGATGGCAAACAAATATTATGGAGCAATCTTCCCCCAAAATCTGCAGAAATGTGGGAAATGGCAGAGTTTGGATAAAAGGATTGTAAGGAGCCATATGCTGGCTGGGGGGTTATTTGGGGGGTTATTTGGGGAGTTATTTATTTGGGGGATGGGGAGAGCAGAGGGAAATCCAGACTCAGGTCCAAGAGGTAGAGAAAAGCAGCACCAGGTGGGACTGCTGGGGGTGACAATGCCTGAAGAAAGAGCAATAAGTAATAAATAAATTAATTAAATTATCAATCCATCCATCAAAAGATAGGTGACAATGATGCCCACCTGATGCAGCGGTGGAGGAGCTGAGAACAAAAAAAAAAGTAGCAAAAATCCAGGCGTTCAAGAGGGGAAAAAAACAAATCCCTGGAAAAAAAATCCCCAGAAATAAACCCAGAATCAATACCCACAAGATCTTTTGGATGGCAGGGAAATGGGCTGGGCCAGATGTGAATGGCAGACTGGAGACACCCAGGGAAGGCACAGAGCAGATGTTGGGAGCCACAACGAAATGGGAATTTCCAGGAAACTTCTGCACATGGCAGTGGCTGCTGCTGGAGCATGAAGTTCAAACAAAGCTAATGTGGGATGTGGGAGGGATGGAGAAGAAATATTTAATAAATCATGAAAAAAAAATTTTAAAAAATATAAATGGCAAGCTCTGGAGCCTGGTTTTGCTCAGGTTAAAAATGTTGAGAAAATTTCCCCTTTCTCGTGGCATTTTAGGAGAGGAAAACACAAATACAGGAAAAGAAAAAGAGCACTAAATAGCACTTTGAAGGACCATAAATCGATATTTCCTTTGATTATCCACAGACAGAATGAGCCAGAAAGCTCTAAAAAGGGGAGAAATGCTAATAAACAATGCAAGGCCCTGGCAGGCCCTCCCTGCCATTTCATCTCTACCAAAGGAAAACACAGAAAAAATAGAATAAAAATTAAAAAGCGATAGCAGGAACCTCCTGCACTTGTTAGAAAACTCCTGTGTTTCATCCCCTTTGCAGCTTATTGCCCTCCAGACAGGAAAATCCCCCAGGAATCCCTTAAAAAATAAAAATAAACAGGCTTTAAAGAATAGATATGAGTCTAAACACTTGCTGAGAGGACTGGAGGATTGAAATGTTAAGCTCAGACCTACAGGTAGTTTATACTTTTCATTTAATTTCAGCAATATAATTGCACTGAGGAGTAAGAGCATGGTAAGGTCACGCTGGTAATTAAAGCTACTTGGTGGAAATATGCTCATTCCAGATGTGATTAAATAATAAAATATTGCTGGGTTCAGTGCCATTATTAAAGCTGCATTAATGCATGAATATTTAAGTGTAACGTAGAAGGGATATTATTTCTTTTAAAAGAATAAATGTGATAATAACATAATAAAAATTATAATTTTTTTAAATGGCAGCTCTGCAATGTGACAAAGGAGAGAGTTGACACAAATCCAACTTACACTCAAATGCTGTGGTTGTTGCATCAGGCAGAACTTGACCGATGACATCCTAAAAATGTAAGGAAAAATCAGTTAAATATCAAATGGGAAAAGCCTGATTGGAATAAATCACCTCAAACCCTCCCCAGCTGCAGGAAGAAGAGTTAAAAACCTACTCCATGATGCCCCAAAATGACAAATTATTTAGGGAATTACCCTAAAATTTTCACCAATTTTCTCCTTCCCCTCCACGTGACCTCCAGGAAAACTCTTTTCTCCCCAAATAACTCCATCATCATTGTAAACAACACCTGATTTATCAAAGCCAGTAATCAAAAAATGTTTTATATTATAAATGTTTGGGGTTTTTTTAGTTTGGGAGGTTCTTTGTTAGTCTCACTTGGGATTTGAACTTCCTCCAAAATTCAAGAGATGGATGCAAAGATTTGGGGAGAATTCAGGTGGGAAACACCCCAAAGAGCAGAGACACAAAACCTGAGGGACAAAACCCCACAATGACCCCAAACCACACCAAGATTTCCCCATCCCTGCTCCAGCCCAGCCTTTCTTGCTGATCCCACAGAAGAGCTTTTATCATTTTTTTCACCTTTTAGCAATTTCCAGCCAAACCACACCAACATTTCCAGTTCCACATCACTGCTGGTCCCAAAGAAGAGCTTTCATCATTTTTTTTAGCTTTTATCATTTTTTTTCACCAAACCACACCAACATTTCCAGTTCCACATCCCTGCTCTAACCCAGCCTTTCTTGCTGGTCTCAGAGTAGAGCTTTTACCATTTTTTTCAGCTTTTACCATTTTCTTTTCCACCAAACCACACCAACATTTCCACATCCCTGCTCCAACCCAGCCTATCTTGCTGATACCACTGCTGAACTTTCGTAATTTTTTCAGCTTTTATCATTTTTTTAACCAAAACACACCAACATTTCCAATTCCACATCCCTGCTCCAAACCAGCCTTTTCTGCTGGTACCAGAGAAAAGCTTTTATCATTTTTTTTCACCTTTTAGCAATTTTTAGCCAAATCACACCAACATTTCCACATCCCTGCTCCAACCCAGCTTTTTCTGCTGGTACCAGAGCAGAACTTCTATCATATTTTTTTGCCAAAACACACCAACATTTCCAGTTCCACATCCCTGCTCTAACCCAGCCCTTCTTGCTGCTCCCAGAAAAAAGATTTTATCATTTTTTTCACCTTTTAGCAATTTTTAGCCAAACCACACCAACAATTCCACATCTCTGCTCCAACCCAGCCTATCTTGCTGATACCAGCACTGAGCTTTCATCATTTTTTCAGCTTTTATCATTTTTTTAACCAAAACACATCAACATTTCCACATCCCTGCTCCAAACCAGCCTTTTCTGCTGGTACCAGAGAAGCGCTTTCATCATTTTTTTCAGCTTTTATCATTTTTTTTTCACCAAACCACACTAACATTTCCACATCCCTACTCCAACCCAGCCTGTTTTGCTGGTACCAGAGTAGAACTTCTATCATTTTTTTCGCCAAAACCCACCAAAAATTCCAGTTCCACATCCCTGCTCCAGCCTAGCCTGCTTTGCTGGTACCAGAGAAGAGCTTTCATCATTTTTTTCAGCTTTTATCATTTTTTCCAGCCGTTCCTCTGCTGCCAATCCCTGAGCAGTCCCATCAGGGCACAGCAGCACAAGTGCCCAGCGTGGCTCTGCCCCTTCCTGCTCCCTCCTGTCACCCCCAGCACTGCCACTGTCACCGAGGGATTAGGAATTAATGAACTCCGGGATTGATGGCAGCACAGGCACTGGGAGCCTCTCAGGGTGCTAACCACCCTCCTCCCAAAGCTTTACTGATGTTCTGTCACTTCTGTTCTCTGCGTTTTTCTCTTTCATCTCCAAGCAGGGAAATGAAAGATTCTGTGCCACATTACAGAGACACAATTAATAATATGTGAAAGCAGCAAAAGATTTCCACAGGGCCAACTGAAGCAAATAATAATAATTATAAAACTTTCCTCGTGCTGTCTTGTCGGTTTAGATGCTGAAATAAATCAAGAGATGTAAATTCCAGCTATTAATTGTACACAAGGAACGTGCAATGTGGCTTAATTATGGAATTGTAAATTTGTGGAGGCAAAAAAGGGGGGAAAAAAACCCAAAATATTGCCATGTTAATAAAAATTTTTCCATTCTACAGGGTCTGTCCAAAGCTAGCCACTATTTCTAATAAGGAATTAGTCTTGCCTAAACAGAACACTGTACTAATTCTTTCCAAATCCATTCAAACACTGAAAATTCCTCAGCAAACACACCTGAATTGTGTTAGATTTAAGCCACTTGTAAATGTTGATTTATGGGCACCCAGAAGCTTCTATGAAATGGATTTAAAAACTGTTGTGGGCTGTTTAAAAGCTGTATTGAAGGAGTGTGCAAGCACAGCACTGACAAAGGCAGCTCTGATGGCCCCAAAAGTCTGCTTGGAAAACTCCAAGACTCCCAAAGCTCTGAGAGCACTGAAAATGTGATTAAAAAAAAAAAATTATTCTCCAGCACCCCTCCAGAAGAACTTTTTGTGTGTATTGAGACTTCTGTACTCTGAGTAATAATCAATGAGTGAATTATACACCCCAAGTCTCACAGTAAATAAACAGCTGGGCAGAAAACCTCACCAAGAGCCCCCAAAACCTGCCTCTGCTCAGCTCTCCATAATTGTATTAAATCAAAGGATCTGAGCAAAACCAGCCTGGCAGGGAGTGGGAGGGAAATCCTCCCATCACTGTGCTGTTCCCAAAGTGTTTGCAGCAGCTCCATCCCATTTCCATGCTCCAACATCCCCCAGACCTCGGGGTGACCCCAGCTTAAAGGATTATTCCAAATTTCAATGGATTACACGTGCAAGGGGATTTTCTACTATCACAACAGAGATCAGCAACAATGAAATACTACAGCTGGAGGCGTTGCTCAAGTGATGGCTTCTGTTTTATCTTCCAGAACTGGAAAGCTTCTAAATGTGAGGAGAAAAATCAGGGAACAGCAGCTGCAAGGGGAACTCCATCAAATCTGTTCTCTGGAGGAGCACGGGTGAGAAAGCAGAAAATGTGAAAGCTCTGCTCAAATGACAGTGTAAATATTGAACCCACAGCTCTCGTGTTTCACTGAAAACTTGTTTTATCTCAGTGTGACAACGTGAAGTTCTCCAGAATTAACACCAAGTGCTTAAATACTGCAGTGACAGGAGGAAGCCAGACAGCTTGATGGTAAAAAATAAGCTTATTGTAATTCATTTAGCAGGGCCTTAAAAATAAATCTATTTACTGGTAACTTACAGGTCTGCAAAGCTGATAAGGAGAACTTATTTGAAGTGACATCGTGAAGAACAACTCAGAGCACCAAGGTTAGGAAAGGAATCAAGGAAATGATTCCTGACCCAAAGCAATGCTGCTTCCATGGATCCCAACCTGCATGGAGCAGGATTGAATCCCAGCTCTGTACCCACAAAAGCTCCTCCAAAAAGCAGAATTAAAGGGATGGACAGGTTATTGGGTGACTCTACACCATTGCTGCTCTGAAAAAGCAGGATGGGAATAATCCTGTCCACCAGCCTGAAATGCTGCAAGGCCACACTCACCTGTATTCACTGCGATGCTAAATTAACAAAAATCACATTAAAAATATCAAATAAAACCCTGCTGGCCTCAAAGGTAATTTTATGGGGCTTTCTTAACACCGAGGAAGATCAACCTTCCTGCACAGCTAACTCAGTTCTCATGTAATTAATGTAATTTCTGTATTTATCTGACCAATTAAGTGCAGCTGTGTGCTGTGATGGCACCTGAAACACAACCACCAACACCTGAATGCAATAGTTTAACGGGGGATAACTGAAAATTAGCTGTACCAACACAGGTGTGACAGGATTAAAACATTGGGATGGAATTCCCAGAGAAGCTGTGGCTGCCCCTGGATCCCTGGAAGTGTCCAAGGCCAAGCTGGACAGGGCTTGGAGCAGCCTGGGACAGTGGAATGTGTCCCTAACCATGGCAGGAGTGGCACTGGATAACTTTTCAGGTCCCTTCCCACCCAAACCATTCTCCAGTTCTGTCATTACTGAACACAAGTATGACAGAAAATGGGATTTTTAATAAAACCAGCAACGAATGGTCCTGTCATGGTCCCTCTGCTTTGACTTGTCTGCCTGTTCTCCAACAGATCCTTCCTTACAACCATCTCAGCAGTGAGAAAGAATGAGCTCTGGGATGTTCCAAGCTCCAAATCTGCATCACATGCCCTCCTTCCTCATCTTCTCACTTCTCTCCCACTCAGGAGCTCTCAGGAAGCTTCACTGCCACGTGACTCGAGGTCACTGCAAGTGGAACTCAAGATCCTGCATCATCCATTGACCACCATTTCTCTACTTTTAAATCATATAACCAACTTAAATTTACAGTAATTCTAGAGGGCCAAAGGGTAGTCTAACCATCAGAGATTCTTTTACTTCATTTGGGGGAAAATAATGGAAAAGATGAAGCAGAGTGTGGAGAAAAGCAGACTCAGATTTGCTCCACTTTTGTTTAAGGGCAGAGAGGGTCACCCCAGGCTTGTTGTGCAATCAAAGGAAACTCACAGCAACCACCAAGAGGAAATTCCCCTCCCAAAAACCCTCCCTGCTCTCTCAAAAACTCTGCTCCCACTCCTCCCTCTACAGAAAGCCTCGGATAAAGTTAAAAGTTGGAAGAATGAAACCTGGAGCCTCTGCCATCTGCTCCAGTTCCCTCTGCAACCTTCTAGGCCCAACAGTGAACATTTCCCACCAAACCAACCCCTAATCCCCACATCTCTCTTCCACAGAATGCAACATTTTGAAAGCCATCTGCAAAATCTTTTTCAAGCACCAACAACAAAAGTAAAAGTGAAACACAGACATGATGGTTGGTATGGGAAGATTTTCTTGACAGCAACAGGGGCAAGGATGTGTTGTGGAGGAAAGATGAGGGCACAGTGCACAAAGTACAGCTGCACACAAACACTGGGCTTGTCTTGGGGCTCAGGATGCAGTTAGGAAGAAGTGGGATAAACACTCACTCCCATTTCTGAGTAAACAGAGCATCCTCGGGTGCAGGTGGACAAAAACCATGAGATGGGGGCAAAGGAGACACAACAAGGCCCCAGGCCAGCCGTGGGCAATGCCACCGAGAGCAGCTGTGGCCTCAGCCCTATTTCAGAGCCTGTTAGTTCTCCCGAGCCGGGATTCCCAAACACAACTTTCTCCTTAGCGCTAAGCCGTGCCTGGAGCACCCCGAGGCGGGGAGGGGATGTCCTGACCCCGAGGTGTCCCTGCCCACGCCATGGGGCAGACTTGGGGCTCTTTAAAGATTCCTTCCCACCCCAACCACGGCACATCACTCCTGCCAGGCACCTGCAGGAGCTGCGGGATCCCCAGAGATCCCCATCCCGGCTCCCCCCAGCACCGCTCCAAAACCTCAGCAGCACGGGCGCTGCCCCGGGACGGCGATTTTTGTCAGTCCCTAACCAAAACCACTTTGCCATTAAAACTTTCCAGCGCCGACACGCCACAAACACCTCCCGTCTTCCAGCGAGGGATTTGGGCACCACTTCCCACACAGAGGCGGGGCACGGTGGCATCTCCGGGATGGCAGGGGGGCACGGTGGCACTCCCCGGGAGGGCAGGGGGTCCCGGTGGCACTCCCCGGGATGGCAGGGGGGCCCGGTGGCACACCCCGGGAGGGCAGGGGGTCCCGGTGGCACTCCCCGGGACGGCAGGGGTCCCGGTGGCACTCCCCGGGATGGCAGGGGATCCCGTCCGGACTCACCAGCACATCCCTGAAGAGCAGCTGCGGTGCGGAGTGCACGGTCCAGTCCACGGCGGCTCCGTCGGGGATCTTGATGCGGATGACGAGCGCCTGGCTGTCCATGGCGCCGGAGGGGCCGCAGAGCAGCCAGAGCATCCCCGCCCCGCGGGCTCACATGCTGCGGCCGCCGCGCCGAGCCGGGCCGAGCCGAGCCGAGCTGGGCCGGGCACAGCCTGCACCGCCCTCCCGCAGGAAGGAGCCGCTGCCCCGGAACCAAAACGGAGCCCCGGGAGGAGGGGATGTGCGGCGGCGACGGCAGGAGGAACAGGAGGAGGAGGAGGAGGAGGAGGAGGAGGAAGGGGAGGAAGGGGAGGCGGCACCATGGGTCGGGAGGAGGTGGCTCCGAGCTGCTGCCCGCCCCGCCTGCGCCAGCGCTCCCGGTTTAGTTGTTTCCCCCTGTTACGCCTTGTGTTTTGACAGGAAAAGCGCAGCTAAATGGCGAACGCAGCCGAGGCAGGCCGGGATTCCCGGTACAAGCAGTGCCAAGTCCCCAGCGCCGCCGGAGCTGCCGGTTCGGAGGGAGGCGCTGCTCCCGGGGCTGTGTGCGGGTTATCCCATCGCACACGGCCACAGCACGGGCTGCACTGCGATAACCTGCACACCTGGCCCTCCAAGTGCTGCCGAGGCATCCGGATGTGGCACTGGGGACACGGCTCAGGGGGGACACCGTGCTGTTGGGTGAGGTTGGTGAGCTCGGAGGTGTTTGCCCACCTCTGGCTCTGTGCTTGCCCAGCTCTGTCAGCTGTGCCTCGTGTCCCTGCAGAGCGAACCGGCAATGGGCACCGGCAGTGGCTCTGGGACAGCCCAGCTCTGCACCCGCAGTCGGAGGGGCTCGGAGCAGTTGTGCCAGCAGCTGTCACACACTTTATTCCTCCACATTCCAGAACTCCGCTGCTGATGTCCAGCTACAATTCCGTCGTTTTCCCCCTCCTGCCAGTGATGCAGCTGAAATCAGCGCAATCCAAACCCCGATCCATCTTTCCGATCAAACAAAACCCTTGTCCAGCTCAGCAGCAAAGAGCTGTTTGGACACCTCTGTAATTCCCAGCCACGAAACACCAAATTCAGCTTTTAAAACTAGCTTTTCACTGACAAGAGGCACAGGGAAAGCTCTCTGCTCCACACAGCTCTGCAACATAAAACAATCCACTTTTTTTTTTTATTATTTTTAAGAGAAGAGCATTAATCTCAATTGTGGGCTATTGATCTGTGCATTTTATCACACTCTCTCACATTATCATCTCTGACAAACTGGACTGTTTGAGTTATATTATCAATTTAGGGGTGGGGGGAATGGGAGGTATATTTAATTCCTGAAACGTCTTCAAGCTTCTTCATATTCGAATTCTACTTTGTTTGAGCTTCGGGAAGAAAAAAAAAAATCTTTCAATGGCCATTAACAGAGATAAATTCTCTCTCTGTTCAATAACTTTATAATTTAGTTCCTATACTAAAAATTAATAGAGCCCCAGCTCCTAAGGATCTCAGGGACTGGTGGTGCCCACACAGACAGCTTTCTGTTCAAATGAACCTTTTACCTGCAGTCCCTGTGTACCTTTCAGTCAGCTTCATTTCAATCAGATTCATTTCTATTAAATTTTAAAGAATAGGGCGCAAAATGATAGCATTTCTATAGACCTGCAATTTTTCTAAAATGTCTTTTTCATTTACAAGACTGTGGGGAAAACCAACTCAATTTGCCAAATTTGCATAAATATTACGTCGATTTTCCAGGGCTAATCATAACCTTAATCCCCCATTCTGGTTTGTGTAATCAAACTTGAAGGGTTTTTATATCTTCAGAAGCACAGAACATCACATTTAGTGATACAGGTTTGGTTTTGCCTGAGACTTCTGCAAAACCCAAGTTTAATCAGAAATTTGCATTCTAAATACACCATCTGAAACAAATAGTTAATATTTATTTTATCATCCTGCAGAATTTTTGCTGTGAGATGTCACCAAAATCTGTTTTTCATACTATTCCTTAATACTGGGGAAAAATTTGTGTTGTGAGAACACAATCTATGATTTTTTAAATATGTACCATAATACTTAATAATTATATACATAACACTTATATACATAATACTTATATACATAATACTTATATATGTACCATATACTTAAAGTTCTGCATTTCAGTAGCCCAAGAATCTCCTCTTCAAAAGTTTCTGCCACAGTTCAGGGGTTTCAGAAAGCCACATTCAAAAAATAATGAAGCAGCCTGATTTCCCCCCCCTAAATGCAGGTGACACAATATTTATAACCACATCTCCAGAGTTATTGTTTACCCATGAGGAAATACCACCCAAAATGTGCTATCCACGACTTCTCTGAATTCTGTTTTTATTTCTGAGGGGGAAGCATCCTCCCCGAGAGGCTCCGAGCAGCTGCCACTTGCAGTGTGCTGCTGCTCTCTGCTGCTTTCCAGCGCCGCTGGAGAGGACGGAGAGGAGCAGGAGGTGGCCAAGGCGAGGAAATAAATATTTATTTCCAGGGAAAAGCAGAGTGCTGACACAGGAGGGGAGGAAAATCATTAGACTCGCCACGCCGCGGAATCTCGCAGGAATATCCGTGAGGATGGAAAACGCTGTCTGCCGCTGATTGCCTGCGCCGGGGTTATCGGGAGAATTTGCAAGGCTCTCCAAAAGTAAGGAGAGAAGTTTAAGTCTTGAAATTGTTTAATTCCCACCGCAGAGGAAGGTGCCCAACACAAGCAATTTTCTATCTTTGCTCTGCCACAAACTTCATGTAATGGAGTTTGGAGTCTCTCTACCGGAATTCCGTGAAAAGAGGGAGGAGAACAAGAGCTGACTGGCCTGGCTCTGCTCCCGAATATTCCTGTGCCAGGGTGTGGATCTAGGAGGTTTTCCTTGCTGTGGGAGATCAGTCTCAAGGGTGGATCAGGTGAAAATGCCCCAGCAGGAGTTGCAGAGAATTAAAACCTGCATTAGATCCAACCCTAAATTCCTCTAGTCCTGCACTCATCCCCTGGGATCAAAGGGCTGAGGATAAAGTCCTACAATTTAATTCTGAATCCTACTCAGCATCTCCAAGAATTTAACCTCCCCACTATCAGAATTTTTCCAGCCATGACCTGGGAATAAATGTATTTACTATGTTACAGGCTGAAGAGTTAAATAGTTGCCATGAAACTATTAAAACATTTTGGAATATTGTGTTACAACATCACCTGTAATTCAGACACAATGTGTAACATACACTTGGAGGAATCAGGATCTCTGTGCCAGCCCTTGGTTCACTAAATTCAATTTATCACCCCTGCTTCCTCCCTGCACCAGTTTCTAGGTTGGAATTATAAATAACAAACTCTCCATTTCCTAGAGAAAATGACACCTGATGGCTGTTTTAGGAGCACACATTTTCATGTCTTTTTGGAAAAGATATTAATACATAACTTTCTATGTTGATAAAATAACATATCATGGTGAAATTAACCTTTTTTTTCCCCTTCCAATTGCCTGTGAGTGCAGTAAACTGAATTCCCTCAGGCTCATGAAAAATAGGTCAGCAGTGTCCAGGCTTTCTAAACATATTCTTGCCTGAAATGCATCTCCTGGAAAGACTGAGTGCACCATGTGTAGATTAAAATTCCTTAGAAGTGGCATTCAAACTTCCACCAAACTTCCCACTGCCCCTCCCAGTCACTCTGCAGTTCCTCTGGGAACCAAATACCAGGAAATAAATTCATCTTACTTTCAATTCACAGGGAAATTCACTGGCCTCAAAGAAATCTTTTCAAGCTCTTTCTTGCAGCAAACTCATCTTGGGCTGAAAAAAACCAGAACAGTAAACTTGATTTAGGCTGAATAAATATTTAGTTCTTGCTCGAAATGATGATTCTACTTGAAATAAAGCAGATGATATGATAGATAATGACAAGGAAAGTCCAGCAGTTGGGCTGAGCCAAGCTGGCTGTGTGGTTAATGATGCTCCTGCACCCCTTCAGACCAGCTCCAGGGGCTGCATAATTGTTTGGCTGTCAACCTATAAATTCTTGAGTAACAACAAAATTATTGTGATTTTTCTTACTAAATAATTCATATCTCACCAAGTACATAAGCAGGCCCATGAATCACTGAGCATGTAACAATCATATCTAATGGCATTTCTTCTTTTAAGGGAAAAAAACAGGTTTGACTTTGTAATCTTGTTCAAAAAGCAAAGTGTTCTAATTTGATATTTACATTTTAAACTTGAAAGTTTCCTTGATCAGAGGTTTTGTCTGAAGGATTGCTTTTAATCGTGTTTTCCACTTTTAATTCTATTAGGGTTATTAATATCACTGCAAGTAATAAATTGGTTTTATAATGAGCTAGAACAAGGCTCATAAACTGTGTTTAAATCACTCTAAGTTGTGTGTACTCTACTTTTTAAAAGACTTAAATGCAAAGCCAACATCTTATTACTTTCTAGAAATAAAATAAATCTTTTAAGCAAACTTGGAATGTATTAGTGACAATTTTTATTCTGTATTCCCTTGCTGCAATGCTGAAGCTGCCATTTTTTCTTAGGTGTATTTAAACTGAAAAATACAGCCCAAAAAGTAAACCAGGACTTCTATTGCCAGCAATAGGGAAAGAAATCAAGATAACTCTCAGAATTACTAACTTACTTTTCTGTAGTGAACATGATTAAGGAGTTACAGCAAGAGCCAATTTAAATTAAATGGCCAAAGTAAATAATATATGAAGCAAAATCCCCTTTGCTTCAGGACAAGTTGCTCTAAACCAGAGGCCTAAGGGCATTCAGCTATTAAAAAATACCTAAATTCCATTCCATAATAACAACATACATCAGGGAGATCTAGAATTATGGTTTGTGAGGAGATTTAGGTCAACAAGGTAGGGTGAGGACAGATCTAAATTCTGCTCAAGTCAATGGAAGCTCAGCTGGCTCCAGGTTTTCCTGAAAACTGGAGAAAAGCTCTGGATATTGCTCCAGGGAAAGAGAGAGGAGCAAGAAGGGAACACAACTGATTTTTGAGACAATATGAGAGTATTTATCATAAATATTTAGGAATTTCAATTCTTGCTAGTATCTAAATCCAGAATTAATTTATGGAGGGGAAAAAAAGAACTTTGTGTTGAACTGCACCCACCTGCAAGTAGTTCAACTGGTGATAAAAGGAGCGATGTTAGATCTAAAAATATTTAAACAAAACGAGCTGCCTGGCCCATAGTTGCATCAGCATTCCCCAAACTTCAATAAAACAAACAAACCCATCCAAGTTTAACCACAATTTGGAGGAGACAACAGCAGAAAAGGGCATTTCTCGGGGTAACTCATTAGCGCTGCAGAACCTCTGGTGGAACATTTATCAACCATACAAAAAGGTCTAAAAGTGAAATATAGTAATTAAGAGCTGGGTTTTATCGATTGTGTGGCTTAAGTAATTTTTCAGCACACACAAGTAAGATTTAATAAGTATAAGTAGTTAAAGATCCTGCCTGGGCTGCTGTCATTAGCATGTAATTGGAGCGGTAAAAAAGATCAGCTGAACGTATGTTGATTACCACCTTATCTTTGAAAGGCAATTAAGCACCTCAATCATTGCAACAAGATTTGATTGTGCAGCCTTTATTGGACATTGATCTTTCAGCAAAGCAGCTGCATTTTCCATTAATTTACAGTAGCACAGTTTAGCTGGGATACCTGAGCCCGCTGACCCCAGTGAGGGGTAACACCAGCAGCTCCTGCAGGCAAAGGTGCCCCGAGAATCATGATTTTTTAAAGAGGTGCTACAAGGAGGAGCCACCTGATCCTCGGGGTTGCATTGCTCTGGAGTAGTTAAGGGAGGTGAAACAAAGCCTTTCTGAACGTCATCTCTCCCTCGTTTAAACATCAGCCTTGGACACAGCAGAGAGATAATTAAGGCAAGGCTTGCAAGAGGAGCTGAACTTTATTTCAGATGGGAGGTGATGCAAATCAAATCTGTCAGAAGTCAGAAGGGTCGTTTTGTGGATCAATTATTCCTGAGTGTTATAGAAATTTTTGAGACAAGGTGGTACAAATCTTCCTGGCCCTCAATATCTTGCATTCAGGCCAATGCTGAAATGATATAAAACAAATGTTAAGAAGTTGGTGTTTATAGCAAAACAAGAGTGAAAGTCAGACGAAATGTTTCACCTTTGAAGACGAGCAAGAGGGTTTATATTCATACTTGAAAATGATTTTGTTATGATTTAATAACTCAAGGGTTATCCCTATAAAAAGCCATTTTTCCCTCTGAAGAACTGCAAGAGCTCCCACACAAGCCTCAACGAAAGGAATGAGTGATCCCATATTTGCACTCTGCCCTCAGAAATCTCCTAGTTCATCCTTTAGCACCATCAACTTCATAAGAGCAAGAGGTCTATTGATTTTCATGTAATACAAGAAAATATTACATTTGCTTAATTGTTACACAGTGAGATCATTGAACAAGAGATCAGGGCTCCATTTAATGCTGCGAGCAGCACAGAATTGCAGCAATCAATAGGGTAGTTTGTCAGGGATGTTCTCCAAGGAGCTTTGCCCATCACTGCATGGACAGGGAGGCCTTGCTGCCTGCAGTTATTGAAAAACAGGTAAGCAAAGTCAGCAGTGCCCATTATCAGAAATCAAACGAGCTGCACTGAGTGGAGCTGCGGCTCCGATGAAGAGCTGTATTTATAGTCTGGTAATTAAAAACCATTTTATCAACCTCGTGTTGAGCCTCCAGCTTTACAGCCAGGTATTGATGAGCTCTGTGGCAATGGATGAGCAGTATTTGACTTTAAACTTATGAGCTGCAGTTATTTTACAGGGAGAATCAGCTCTAGAAAAACGCTAACAGCAATTTTTCTTATTAATGAGGGTCCTTGGAATGCCATCTCTTCATCTTTGAGACACTTAACTTGTGTCAAGGATGTTCTCCAAAATTCAACAGTGCAAGCACTTCTCTGAATAAAGTGTTCAGTGCTGCTTGTAGAAAAGCCACACGTATTGCTTCATTAAGTGGGAGACACTTCTAATATCTGGAATTAAGTTTAAAAATAATTCAAGGAAATTATACTTGATAATCATTTATTGAGGAATAGTGATTACCCTTCAAAACCAGCCCCCACCCATTTTACATTTATTTTTTGACTAATGAAAACTGGAATGACCAACTTAAATCCTGGAATGAGGAACTTCCATCACCAGATGTGGGATTTGGAACTGACAGCATTAATTGCTGGCACTAAATCCAAGCACCAGTAAGAAATCCTGTACAGGTTTTCCTGTTTCCATTAATTCCGTATTTCCACTATCCAAATAGTTCCCCAAAAGCTTTTGCTTTGCCCAGGTTTCCAACTGAAGTAGTTTTGTCATAGTTTGTGCCTGAGGCTGTGCTTGGTTACAACTGTAGAAATCAGTTATTTTGCATCCAAAAAATTGAGATATTCTTGTAGCATTCTTCTCATTCTCCTCATTAATTAAAAATACCAGCTAATTTGTGAATTAGCACATGGGACTAAACCTAGATCACTGAGGTTTTGTTACTAACCTATGAAACAATCAAAAGAAAAATAACACACATGTGGACCTCAAGAACTGCAGAAGATACAAGCACCAAAATGTATTTAGATATTTTATTAAATATCATTTTAAAAAATGTGATACAGCCATTTTGTACTTCTTAGGGTGTTTTTTTTTTCTCCAAAGGCTCTTCCAGATGATTGTGAACAGTCAGTGCAATGGATTGATTCAGACACAGTTACAACTGTTATAATTAAAGCATTATGAAACTTCTAGACAGGATGTAAACCTGAGCAGCTTTATCTTTTCAGAGACATTCTGAAAATATCAGTGCATTCACAGCTTCCCTGCCCACAGACTCTAAGTTCTCTACTTCAGAACTAGTTCAGTCCTCGAAGTTGAGAAATGTATCTCTTTAATAAAATTATCACAAGTTTGTTCAGCAGCACCAATCCCTGACTTCCAGACACACCCTTAGAAATACTAATTCTTCTCCTAAAGCTTCTAATTCTTCAACTTTACAGACCTCAGCAAAAATAAATCTCTCGTGACCAACAAGTCCATGAAGCTTCCTGAAACAGCACATTGAGTATTTGATTGCACTGCAAAAACCAAGTTTTTTGGTTGTTTTGAGGCAAAAGGAGCAGGTATTTGTAGCAGCTGGAACACAAAACCCACCAAAGGACAGGTACTCGAGGGTCTGAGCTCAGTACATGGCTCCTTCATCTTCTTTATTTAGAAAATAAATAGTAACTGGGCCATGGCTCGTGTGAACAGTCTCTGTGACACTGGCAAAGAACCAGGAGCCAATTCCATACAGTAAGGTTGGGATGCCTAAGGAAAGATAAAAATATGTTACATACACAGAGAGCAAGCCAGGGAAATTCAAACTGTAGATTAAAAGTGAAGAATGATGACTACAAAATGAAAAGAGAGGAAAAACATCCCTGTAAGAGCTGCCTTAGAAGTGTTTTGCCTTTATTTAAATGAAGCTATCAGTGCTTAGCACCTTTCCTGAGACAAGAGTGAGGAAGCAGCTTAAGCAGCAATAGGCAGGAATTATTATAAAAAGAAATAGGAGGATAACAGCATGAAAGAAGTGAGACATGGCAATGTACACAGCCTGATTTCTACTGATTAAATATATATATACACACACAAATCCTAATCCCAAACTCCCTGGACATCCACTTAGTTACTGGAGTCTATGTCAGAGCAGAAATCAGAAACAAAATAGGCAGTGAATCCATAGATCAACACGAAGCAGCTCTGGGGAAAATCAGATCAGCATCAAGACTACCAACTCCAAGAGAACTGCAAGGGGCAGAAAGGTTTATATAAAGTGACATATTTTTTAGCACTGCCAATTTATCCATCTATTACAGATAATATTTTATTTATTATAGAGGGAAAAGCAGAGATGGATTTAGGCCCTGAATTCAGTAAGGTTCAGAAACACCAAATTTCACGTGCTTGGAGCCATCCAAGTGCTTAAGCAGGATTCTGAGGGAAGTGAATTGCCTTTTAAACATGTTTTCCCATCATTTATATAAGAAACATGAAGGGTGAGAAAAACAAAGGTGTGACTCCATGGAGGGATAAAGAAAACCAGATGTAAAGGTGCTGTTAAGAAATCAGTCCTTGTGATTATGTTTTCTCACTATGTCAGAAAATTAGACTAGCAGACATGTTTTGAAAAAAGTCACTGAAGACTTGTGGGGTGAATGAGATTTTTAAAAATTAAATATGAAAATGAAGAATGTATGAAATGTTATGTCACCATCACTGCCGGCATTCAAATAAGCTTTGGATCTGCAGCCAAAGTTTTGAAATAATATATGTCATATATTATTAATAATAATCTACTTTTATATTGACAAGATGATGAGAACATTTTTATTATAGGGATTTACATTCCAGCAGCACATTAGGATCACAGCAGTCTGACCATTCCTTCATCAGCCACTGCCTAAAACAGCGTTTCGCTTCAGAATTCCTTACAGGACAAAACTTCCTCCACGGCAGGCGGATTTTCAGCTGGAAAATGCTCCTACCAAAGGCGGGAGCCGCTTAAACACCAAGGGTTTGATTTGTCACTGTCACAAGCGGTCAGAGAAACACCAACTCGGTCAAACCCCCAGTCAGGGTCGATTTACAGCTCTGCCCCTTGCTGGGAGTTACTGCTCGGGAATTGCTGGCCGAGCGGGGAGGGAGGAGAGAGGACGAGATGGAAGGGAGGGAGAAGAGAGGGAAAGGGAAAGAAGGAGAGAAGGAGAAAGAGAGGAAAGGGAGAGGAGGAAGGAGAGAGGACGGGGGGAAAGAGAGAAGGCGGAGAGGGGACAGAGAGGGGGAAAGAACGAAGGAAAAGGAGAGGGAAAGAAGGGAAAGAGAGAAGGAGAGGAGGAAGGAGAGAGGAAGAAGGGAAGGAGAAGCAAAGGGCGCGGAGCTCCCCGGTCCGAGCCGCCCCGGCCCTCCCAGCGGCCGCCGCTCCCTCAGGCCGCTCTGCCCTCAGGCCGCTCTGCCCTCAGGCCGCCCTGCCCTCGCTGCCCCGCCCGCCCCTCACGGCGCCGCACGGCCGGGCCGAGCAGGACTCACCGGCGTTGAGCACCTTGAGCGCGGTGAAGAAGGCGTTCTGCAGCTCCAGGTCCTGCGGGGCCGCGCGGGAGCAGTGGTACTTGATGAAGGGGAAGCAGCCGGTGCGCAGCACCAGGTAGTTGGCGCCGTCCACGGGCCAGTTGAAGTGCGAGAGGCCGAACTGGTCGTTGCGCACCGCGCTGTACTTGACGCAGAAGGAGGTCCAGTGGGGCAGGCGGCGCTGCCGCAGGTGCTGGCTCAGCACCTCGGAGGCCGCGGGCCGGGCCGGGGCAGAGCCTCGCCACAGCAGCAGCGCCACGGCCGCTTCGTGCAGCCGCCGCAGCGCCCGGAGCGCCCACAGCGCCCGCATCCCGCGGGGCTCCGCGCTCAGCCCGCAGCGCGCCTGCGCCGCCCGGGGGCGGGAACCGAGCGGGAATGGCCCGGGAACCGAGCGGGAACCGAGCGGGAACGGACCCGAGAAACGAGCGGGAACCGAGCGGGAATGGCCTGGGAATCGAGCGGGACAGCCGCCACGGGTCTGCGACCCTCAGCTCACAAGGACATGGAGGGGCTGGAGAGTGTCCAGGGAAGGGAATGGAGCTGGGGAAGGGCTGGAGCATCAGGAGCGGCTGAGGGAGCTGGGGAAGGGGATCAGCCTGGAGAAAAGGAGGGTCAGGGGGGAGAGGCTGAGAGAAGGAGGAGAGGGGAAAGAGAGGAGGGAAAGGGCGAAGGAGGAAGAGAGGGAAAGGGAAAGAAGGGAAAGCGAGAAGGAGAGAGGAAGAAGGGAGGAGGAAAAGGTGCGGAGCTCCCCGGTCCGAGCCGCTCTGCCCTCAGGCCTTCGCCCCCGGAGCTGAAGCTTCTCTCAGGCCTCAGGCTCTGCACAACTGCTGACAGGAGGATGGAGCCGGGGGATCAGGCTCTGCTTGCAGGGAACAGGGACAGGATGAGGACATCGTCTTAACCTGTGCCTGGGGAGGTTCAGGTTGGACATGAGCAGGAGTTTCCTCACAGAAAGGGTGGTCAGGCATTGGCAGCAGCTGCCCAGGGAGGTTTGCAGTGTCCATCCCTGCAGGTGTCCAAGGAAGGCCTGGCCATGGCACTGTGCTCTGGAGAAAGTGTGTCCAGCTGCATTGGGTTGACTTGGAATTCCCTAAAAATCGTTGTTTCAACTATCAGACCCTTCAAAGAGAAATATTCTAAAATCACAGCCCATATTCCATTTTTCTAAGTAAAAGCTAAGGTTTTGAACCATTAAACATTCTATTGGGGGGAAGACTGCCCAGGAAATGGAGAAATGCAGACAGAGTTTTTCTTACAATAATTGCAAGCAATATCTCAAACTCAGCAATCTTAAACCATTGAGCTATCCAGTATGAACGTGCTAATTAATCAATTACTGGCCCACAATGTGCCCTTTTATTTACTGTACTACATGTGTGCTGAACAAGTAATTATTAATCACCAGCAACAAATTTCCCCTCCAAGTTCACCTTCCTATAATTAACAGAGCACATAGTTTAGCTTTAATATCTTTCTTTATTAGTGGCAACAGTGGCTGAGGATAGAAAGTTGGAATCTGTTGGTCATATGGTAAAGGGCTGAAATAAAGTATTGAACCTTAAGAGTGATACTCTGCTGTTATATTTCATTAATTACATTAATGAATGTTCTTTTATCCAGGGCTTTAAGCCCAACTGCTTAAAACAGGAGATCCAGTTTCCAGCATCATCAGCTCCAGGTAGTGCTTCCAGGAGAATGACCTGGAGTGTGCTACACATAAATTCGTGCTGAAACAGAACCCACAAAGTGCTGCCAGTTGAACAAACATCTCCATTTCCATGGACTCATGGAGAGCACAAATCCTTTATTTTCATTGTCTGCAGTTGATGCCAAACCCACTGTCCCTCAGCTCCTTCCATGACCATTCCTCCACACCTTGCAGCTGAGAAGGAAGCTCCAGCTTTTGCCCAAAGCTGGCAGTTTTTGGGGCAGTTTCTGATGAGAAGCCACACCTGGGCCACCTTTCATCTTTTGCTTCACACTTGTTCTCCTTTCTTCCCATCCAGCTCACGTCCTAAAATTCAAGCTAGAATTCAACAACTCTATTGCTCCTTTAATGAGTGAGAACAAATAATCCAGTAGTGTGAACGGAATTCGATTCCTGAGTTTTTAACAATATTATAATTTCATTCTAAATCTGCTGCATTGCTACAAAAACCTCCATTTTTGGCACCAGCAGCATGGGAGCGGAACGTGAGAGACTGCAAAGCAGTTTCAATCCTTCCATCAGCTCAAGGCTCAGAAGTGTTAGTAGTAATTAAAAACTTTATTTTTCCCCCTCAAAAATACATTTCACACTTTGCACATGCTGAGAAATCTCTCTCACCACAGGAACTTTCAGGTCACTTGTTTCCTGCAAAAAACAGGTACAGTTTTCTTTTGTCAGGATAGAACAAAGCCATAAGGAAGTGCAGGTTTCATTTCCTCCTAGGACACTGCAGTCTATTAAGTGCCAGTGAACTAATGAGCCTCTCAGACCTTATGTTGTTCTGGCTTGGATCAAGGCTTCCTTTTCCTTAACCCTTTGGAAACCAGCTGAGGTGCAGCCATTGGCAAAATTCCACCTTGGGGAAAGATCTGTGGGCTCTGGGATATCCAAATCCAACACTATATTGAGGTGAGACAGCAATAAAACCAGGAATTTAAAATACGCCTTTGGATTTTTATTTGAAGCAGGAATCAGCATTTATGCAAATGTTCTCATCTGCAATTAATTAATTCTGTGACCAAAGCAGAAGAGAAAAAAGCTCCACAAAAACATAATGTCTGACGCTGAGGGATCAAAGATTTGGCATTGGAAAAACTGGGTGATGATTTCATTGGACTGCTTGGTCTCATGTTAAAACTGGTTTTGCCTGAGCTTTTTGGGAAGTAATCCCAAAGATATTTCCCATTTCTGGGATAATAGTCTCCATTCAATGGAGAAGGTGTGCTCTTCCACAGTAAAATGTAGAATGTGTTGTCTGTGGGGATATTAGAGATTTGATGGATAATTTTACAAATAAAATGTTTACCTTTAGTAACAATGCACAGCAATTGTGACCAAGAGAGTCACCAGTACCCAAAATACAGATGGACAGACCTACAAAAGTCATGGAATTCTGGGAATCATAGTGAAGGTAGAATTTGAATGGTCTTCACAGAATCTATTGATGAATTATTGCTATTAATGTTCTTTCTGATAATTTGAAAATGATCACAGGAGAACTGCAAAAGTCAGTAGATAATAGAAATTGTAATGTAAGAATACAGACAATCAGTTCTGCAGAGGAACATGGGCTGCTGGGATTGCTGATTAAATGGTGTTTATTTTAAAATGGCATTTATGGGCAGAACAACCATGGCATGGTTTGGGTGGGAAGGGAACTTAAGTCCCATCCAGTGCCACCCCTGCCATGGCAGGGACACCTTCCACTGTCCCAGGCTGCTCCAAGCCCTGTCCAGCCTGGCCTTGGACACTGCCAGGGATCCAGGGGCAGCCACAGCTTCTCTGGGAATCTGTGCCAGGGCCTGCCCAGCCTCACAGGGAAGAATTTTTCCCCAAGATCTAAACTAACCCTAATCTCCTTCAGTCTGAAGCCGTTCCCCCTTGTCCTGGCACTCCAGGTCCTTCTGAACAGTCTCTCTCCATCCTTCCTGTAGCCCCTTCAGGTCCTGGAAGGTCACACTGAGGTCACCCCAAAAGCTTCTCCTCTCCAGGCTGAACAACCTCAGCTCTCCCAACCTTTGCTCCCAGCAGAGCTGCTCCATCCCTCTGCTCATCCTGGTGGGTTCTGCACTCTCCAACAGGTCTAGCAGTGGAGCTGCTTTCCTGTATTTCAGAACACAACCTGCTGGAGAGGGAATTCAGCCTCTCAGGGCTCTTTGCAGTGGATCTGATCTGGTCTGAGTCAGTGACAAAGGCAGAATGACCCCATTAATTAGATTTTGAACCGAGATGCTGAACTTCAGGAATGATAAGAGGAACATGAAGAGCATTAGGCTGATCCTCTGCTTTTCAAATGCCACACCCAGGAATCATGGAGATGTTCTGTCTCAGTTAATGTTACTTCACACATCAACTCTCAAGGAAAACCAAACCTGTTCTTACAGATGAGGAAACATTTCCAGAAGCATAAGGAATGAGGCACTTAAACATTTTCTGTTAACTATTCTTTCACAGCATCTGCTTCCCAAGGTTGCTCTTCTTCCAATTTCAGTTTGTTTTCTGCTGTAACTCCCAGAATTGCTTCAATATCTTGAATTGCCATCTGTAAGAGATTCAAGGAATACAAGTTATTTAATGGGCATCATAATGGGATCCAGCAGTCAGGGTGCACAGCTGGCAGAGCCTGCCTTGCACAGGTTACAGGGTTACACGGGACAGGATGCACCAATTAAATTTACTGCTACTTTGGGGACACTTGGGGGAATTATTAGTAAATATGTACAAATCTCAGGTAAATAAAAATACAATTTGTACTCCTAATTAACTAACAGGTGTTTTATTTCACATATGTTAACTCACAATGAAGAAAAGTTCTCTTTTATATTTTTCTTCAGTGGTTGCTTTTCATTCCTTCGTATTGAAAAACGGAATTTTTTTTTGGTTGTTTATTCTGTAACATGTTGAAATTTAATTATGTCTTCCCCAAAAATCTGTCATTTCACACTCTGCTTGTCAGGGGAAAGAATCCGATATAAATTATGTGACACGACTTGAGATACAAATCTAACACAGCATTCCCCTTCACCTTTCACAAAACACTTACAAACAGGATCTTGGAAAGTTTTTACAAAGTTAAAGGTGATGTAGCTCAGCAAGAGAAGTCCCCGTGGGGAGCTGAGCAATTCTGTGGAATCAAAAAGCAGCTTTGTGAGGAGTGCTTGTTCCAGGGCACGGGGTTGGACTCATTATTGCTTGGCTGGCTCCTTTTGCAGCGAGGTCGGCGCAGAGGAGCTCTGGGGGAAAGGTGGGGAAACCTCCCCGGGGTGAGCAGCCCCGGGCTTTGTCCTTCCTCTCTCCACCCCACAACATCCAGGGATGGGGATATTCAAAAAGCAGAGAAAATTGGGAACCAAATCCACTTGGGAAATGGATGGGGTGAGGGATGGGAATGGATGAAGTACTCGGCAGCTGCCTGCTTTAAAAAAATCAGTGTTAATAATCTAAGCGGCTATTATCAACTGAGAAATTTGTTTCTAATTTAGGATTCTTACCTTGATGGTGTCCCTTTAAAATAAAGCAGGCAATTGTGACAGAACTGTGTGAGGCAGTGCCAACAGCTCCTTTGCTCTTCCAAAGGACACTCAGGAGCATTAGATTACAAATAATTTCACGCTCGAGGATGTCTCTTTTCAAAGAAAAAGTTTCAAACTTAAATTTAACTAACGGGTTCCGTGGGAGACCGACTACACTGACCCAGACACTGTAAACCACACACAGCCAGTGATAAAAAAGGAATGGTTTAGCACTTGTTTATGATCCAGCATGAGGTATTTGCAGGCCTTGTACAGAAATTAACCAGGATCGTTAGTTAATTAACACCTCACCTTAAAATTGGTCTCGCCTTGCATATTAGGTGCTGATATTTCTTGATGGATGATGAAGAGATTGCGAGCAAAGGTCAGGAGGACCCCCTGGAGATCCTCTCCGATTGTTCTGTTAATGATATCCAAACAAATGAGTTTACCAATGATTCCCTTCACATGCTTAAAAACAATCGCCCTCTCATTTGTGCCTGCCTGGTGATGGAATTTAATGAGGATTTTCAATCTCACAAGGTGAAAATCTTCAGGGAGATATGAAAGATGAGGCTCCATTTTAACTTGTCAACAGAAAGGATTTGTGTAATAAATAATTTTTATTAATCAACTTAGCAGAAGTAAGCAGAGAGGTTCCAGCTACTCCAAGTAAAAAGGTTACTGCTGACTGAGACAGCAGAACACTTGAAACACCTACATTAGCTGGGAAAAACTGTTGCTTCAGCCTAAAATTTGGGAAAGACATTTCAGCAGTTATCAGCATTCCTTGGATTGTTGCAGCTTTTGAGGCTTTGGTTTTTCATTGGTACACATAGACTCTCCACACCTTATGGAGCAGGGAATTACACTGAGGAATAATGGACCTCATTTACTGGGATTGACCACAGATCTCTGATGGAACAAAATGGATGATTCTCAGAGATGTTTCAGGTATTTCAGTTCTTTTATAAGTCCTAACTGCTACAATCTTGAAGATTATTTCCCAATTAAGACTATGAAATTACACTGAAAATCTGAAGGCAGACAAATCTGGTATCAGGATTTAGGGCAAAGATATTTCAGAGTATTTTGGTAATGTATTAATAACTTGATCTGGTGATGCAAGAGGTGTTGTTCTGTCCAATAAAAGAGATTTCTGCTGATTTCTTGAGCTGAATCAGCTCCTGGAGAGGTGGAAGAGAGCACAGGAGGCAGGAAGGTTCCCCAGTTGGGATCATGGAAGGAAAGAACTCACCTTCCAGCAGCAGGGGCTGTTGGGAGGGTTTAGCAGTCTATAGGACTTTCAGAAACCAAAATCACTTTTTAAATGTCTCCTGTAGATATTTTACAGGTTCTGTTTCAGTGGTTTTCATTCAAATGTATGTTAGAGCTCAGTCATGAGCTGCCTCCACCGTGAGAGCAGAAATCCCTCAGCTGTAACCCAACCTGGCTCCCTTGGCTGCTCCCTCTGCCCTCATCCCCAGGAGCTCAGGGCAAGCTGAAGGAATCCCAGCCCCAGGACCATGGGATGATATTTGTTTAGGATGCATTTAGCCCCTTCCCAGGGCTGGGGTGGATCAGTGCTGCTGACACCACCCTGAGCCAGGTTTGTCTAATCTGTTCCTCAGTGACGACTGCACTGAACAGTCTCGTTAGTTCTTCACTTCCCTCACCATCAGAAACCTTTCTTGGGCTCAACAGGAATCCTTCTTGCTGCAAGGGAAGTTCCTTTCTTCTTGTCCTACTATCAAAAAGGTGGAAATCAGATTTTTCCTTCCTGCAGAGGCTTTTTCTGTGCTTGGAGATCATTAACAGATCCATTTCTGCCTTCCCCCTCCTCTCTAAGTCTTTCCATGTCAGTCATGCTCTCTAGAACTCTAAACACTTTCAGTGCATTTCCCTCTCACAGAACCAGCAGGATTTCTTCCCACATTTCCCAGAATACACAGTTTACCTTTTTCCAAAAGATCATGACAGTATGGCTTGCAGGCAGTTTGACTCACAACTCCTGTTCCCAAAACCTCCTTGTTCCCCATATTCATTGCTGCTCTCTAAATGTAATTTCTTGCACCTGATTCCAACCAAATCTAATTCTATTTCTCATATTGTTCCTTCAATTTGTGGAGATCATTTTGAATTCTATTCCTGCCCTCCAGAACACTTGCAGGCACATCCAGCACTTGAAGAAGCTGTTTTGTTATCCAGGTCATTAATGAAATAGCTGCAGCATCCAAGGAATACAGAGCAGGCTGAGAGCAGAACGCTTCAGCTCCTCACTTATTACATCCTATTTTGGCAGGAAACTTGGGGAAGAACAATATAAAAAAGGCATTAAACTTCACCCTGCTTTGCCTCATGTAAGTCAGGTTTTTAATAATGCTGCCTGTAAAAAGTAAGCCTGTGCTAATCCATGTGAGAGATTGCTCCTGACAGGGAATCCAGCTCTCCTGAAGCCAATTCCAGCAGGTCCTGAGCCTGCAGTGCCACCAACTTTGGGGCTCAGCACTTTCCTGTCCTTCTTTTACTACTGAAAGGCTTAAAGCCTCCCTGAAACTTTCCCAAGGGCCAATGTTGGAAGAAGTCAGTGCACTGCTGTGAGCAGGAGGTTCAGGTTGTTCATTCCCTCCCTGGCTTTGGCAGAGCTGCTCCAGTGTCACTCCCTGCACACCCAGGGTGTCCCCAGCTGGTTGTCACCCTGGGAAGGGACAGTCCACACTTACATCATTCCCAGGATGTGTCTCTTCTGGTCTTCATACAGTACAAACACTGTCCCCTGTTTTTCCTGTTAAATCAAAAGATCAAGTTGCTTTATTTATTCCTAAAATGGTGGTAATTGTAAGAAATGTGTTACAGTAAGTACATAGCCATCTATAAGAAGGGCTGGTTTGGGACTGAGTGTAAGGAATTATTGCTCAGTGTAAGTAGATCATTGCTCTAACTTATTGGAGAGAATACAATAAATACAGCAGAGTCTATTCAACAGCAAATATTTTAGTTCCAAAGCAGTAAGGGATGGTCAAAAGCATCTAAAAAAATTATCTCCTTACACAGTTATTTTATCAAGAAGCAGGTTAACCTCTGAAAGTATTACACACACTTAAATGGAAAGAAAAATACATGGATGTGGCACTTGGGGACACAGTGGTGAACATGGGGGTGGTGGGTTGATGGTTGGATGATCCTAAAAGTCTTTTCCAACCCTTACAATTCCATGATTGATGATTTACATTGCTCTAAGTGGTTTTACCATATTAGAATTTACATACAAAAATCCTGCAGAGTCAACATCGCATTTTCTCATCTTCCCCCTTCATACCTGGAGGTCAAATCCAACCCCATGGGCTTTACAGGTGTGGAGGAGAAGGTTGTAGGAGATCCCTGAGAGGCTGGAATGCCTCAGCTGACTGCTGACCACAGCACAGCGTGGGCTCCTTGGGGCAGCCTGCAGAAAACAAGCCAGCATTGTTTAAATACCACTTTATATCAGAACCCAATGGCTAAATGGGAAATTATTGATGTTTTCACAAGGGGTGGAGGGGCAGGATGCAGGGAATGGCTTCCCACTGCCAGAGGGCAGGGGTGGATGGGATATTGGGAAGGAATATCGCATATATATCCCTGTCAGGCCCTGGCCCAGGGTGCCCTGTGAGTGTGGCCAGGCTGGACAGGGATTCAGTGATCTCACAGGGCTCAGTGACCACTGGAGCTGTGGAAACATCCAAATGTGGTTTATAAAGAGCAATTCTGTAGATCTGATCCATAATACAGGAGTTTGTGGAGATGTCTGGGTCCAGCAGATCCTGTGAGGAACAGGAATTCCTCCAAATGGAGTCTTGCTTCACACTTCCAGAGTTCACTGGCAAAAAGCCTTTTCTAGAATCACAGATTCCCAGGATGGAATCCTTCATGGGGAAGGATTTCTTCCCAATATCCCATCTGACCTTGCCCTCTCAGCCCCTTGGATGGTGGATTGAGTTTAAACTCTGACCAGTGCTCAGGCCAGAAGGGCGGAGATGGTGCCTTGAGGAGCTCTGAGCAGAGCTGTTCTCCTAAATCAGGGCTTTCCTGGTGTTATTTTTAATGCTGGACTGTTCCCTGGGAGCAGGGACACTGCACATCAAAGCATGTAATTTACAGTATTTTCCCTAAAATGATATTTGTTTTGACATGGACTCATTTAAGTTGACATAGCTGAAATCCTGATCTAATACATCTCTGCCTGAAAATTAATCATGTTTATAATATTCTGAGAATTAATAACACCCATTGCTCAAGTCATTAACTTAAAAAAGGAGCTTCCAAAATCTGTTCTCTGCAGTAGGGGACCACAAATAAATGAATGCTTGATAAAATAATCCAAGCAGCAGTTTAACAAGCGTAAACTTGAATGTGGCTGCAATAACACAGAACTATTGTTTAAGGGTTGGCATCAGGTTGATGAGGTGCTTATTTCAGCTACAAAGCATGCATACACATGCATAATGAACTGCAGGATGAATTATTAATGTGTTGCTTATTTAGCCTCATCTGTCTAGAAGATAATGTATCCTAACTATAATGAGTGATTGGTTTTGTACATAATTACAGGAGCAGCAGTATCTAGGAAATTTGTTCTTTCAAAGAAGGAGTTCTAAAAATAAAATCCCTGCACAAACTCCAGGGCTGCTCCGTTTCATCAAAATCAACCCTACCAGCATGGAGAATATCTAATAAATTAAAAGGGACAGAATCATTATTAACATCATAATTTTACACAAAGTGTTTTACTTAATCATTCATTACAGATCATGTGCTGTAAAAACATTTGTCTCTTGGTTTGTTTCTTTTTCTCTTTTCCTGGGAGACTGCAGTCTTGTAGTTAACTCTTCAGGAGATAAAAATCTCAGAAATACAGGAAGAATTAAAAATAAAGGATATAATGACAATTTATGTTAATTCTGATAGAATTTTAATTTAAAAAAAAATTTGCTACTTGGTTACTTTTCATTTCTAAGACTTGGACTACTGGGACTAATCAGATCTAATTTACTTCTCTCCAACTAAAAGTGGTTGCTTGACGAGAACAATGGATCAAGAGCTCGTTAACCTCTAAATTACAGCTCCATGACATTTTTGGAATGGTGATACATTCCCTCTTCTATGTCTGAAAAAAAAGGGAGTTGTGACTCTTCTGTCCAAATACAGCAAACAGCCTTTGTTTTCTATCCATATGTGGATGTTCACAGAGACATCCATTTCTTATGCTGACTTTTCTAAAGACCTTTCTTCCTGTTTTCTAGAATGTTTGGGGTGGAAAGGACCTTAAATCTCATGCAGTGCCACCCCTGCCAGGGCAGGGACACCTTCCACTATCCCAGGCTGCTCCAAGCCCTGTCCAACCTGGCCTGGGACACTGCCAGGGATTGGATTGTTCCACTTGAACTTCCAGTGTGATGTCACCCCAGGACTTTATGAGCCTTGTAAAACCCAAGAGGAGCAGTTCAAACCCTGAAAGGAGCAGATTCAGCTCCTCCAGAACAGATGAATTCATTGGTAGTTACATGAATGATTTTATTTGGGAGCACATCTCTGCTTACAGGTTTTGTCCCCTCGTGCTGAATCCATTGGTTTTTGCTTTCCTTGGGTCCAGGAGGTCCTTGCAGGGGGCTGGAGCCACAATCCAGATTTCCATCTGTCATGTACAACAGGAGCTGAGTCAGGGCCAGCTGGTCACTGTAGCAAAGGTCAAGGTCTGTTGCCCACACCTAATCAAAAGAAAGAGGGACATTCAAATAAATTAAAAAGAAAAAGAAGAGTGAAATTCAGCAATTGTGAAGGAACAGCTCTGCCTTTACTGTCCTGTGTGTTGGCATTCCTGCTTTTGGCTTCCTGGGGCTGCAGCAGTGTTGGCAGTGATGAAGATGTGAGGAAGGAATCCTCCTGGGAGGGTTTGAGGCCCTGGCACAGAGTGCCCAGAGAAGCTGTAGTCCCTGGAAGTGTCCCAGGCCAGGCTGGACAGAGCTTGGAGCAGCCTGGGACAGTGGGAGGTGTCCCTGCCATGGCAGGGGTGGCACTGGATGAGCTTTAAGGTTCCTTCCCACCCAAACCATCCCACAATTCTGTGACTCCACAAACCACTTCCACACAGGAACAACCAGAACTTTTCTGTAACTTCAGCAATCATTTTTCAGGCAGGACTCATGAGGCTGAAGGAAGCACCATGGGTTGCTTCTGCAAGGCTCCTCCACCCCAATAACCAGAGCTTGGTTTTCCCAGGAGTTTTTCCCACTTAAAACATCCCTGTGCCTGCTGTTCCAGTGAGCAATGTTCCCACACACCCATATCTGCCCTACTGTGGACCCCTGAAAACAAATCTCCCAGTGAACAACTTGCCTAAGCCCTGGAATGGTAAATGGAGTCATTATAAGGATATTAAGGGGTCAAGCAGCCAAGGCCTCTTGGAGAACTGGAGTTAATTTCAGAATCATATGCACACAGTAATGCCCTCTGTATAATGGGGAATAAATCTCCCCAGTAACAGTTGTTAATATCTAACTGCCAAGTATCTGTTGCTGTATTAAATATCCTATTTGTCAACTTAAATATTTCCTGCTGCACGGTCTAAAATGCAAATTGGATGCTAATGGCTGGTTTTACTTAGTAATAGGGGAATGTTCCCCAATTATACTACTTAATTTTCTTTAATAATTTATTGTTTATCATCACTTCTGCAAGACAGGAAGAACTTTGCTGTCCATTTGTACTTTTCCAGTATGTACTAACCTTTTCAATGAGCCAAATAATAATTATAAACTATTCATATTCTAGGAGTGTTACATTAATTTTGATAAATATTATCAACAAATCTGTGTCAATATGTTGTAGATCTTGTGTGATCTGGGTTTTACTCTCAGTTGAAACTCTCAGTTAAAACTTCGTGCTCACAAAGAGGTGGCAGGGCTGCATCAGGGAACCAGGGAGGCTGAAAATCTTGGATATCTGAGGGCTGGTCACTGCTCCAAGTGAATTGTTTGCAAACCCTGATATTACACCTAACCTTAAAATCCACACCTGGAAGCTCTGCTGAGCACAGAGCTGCAGGAGGCAAGCTGGACTGAAGGAAAACCATAAAAAAGGTAAGCAAAGCCATCCCTGCAGGTGAAGTGAGTACCAGAGAGGTGTCCTGGCAAAATGCAGGGAACGGGTTGAGGATTTAACAGCAGATAAAGCATTAAAAAAGCAGCCATTAGCAGCAGATAAATCCATTGCACCCTCACAGGGATTCACACAAACCCCACCAGGCACACACATTGTGCAGGAGTTACTCACCAAATCCCACCTTGTCAGTGACTCCAATTAAAACACGTGCAAGTGACATTGTTTTCACTTCAGATGTCGAGAAAAACCCATTAATTACTCGTGTGATCCATTTCACATCACCTAAACAAAGCCCCAGCATGCCAGCCTGGCTCCAGTGCCCGCTGGCACATTCCCAGGAGCTGCTGTGGGAAGGACAGCAGCTCTCCTGGATCCCCTGCTCCAGGGAATGACTCCAGCTTGCCCAAAAAGGGGCTGGGAGAGGAGGGGAAGAGGAGAAAATGCTTTTAGCAGAGCAAGGTTTGTACTGGGAATCAGGAGATCAACAGAATCCTGGTTTAAGGCGTTTCTGTTTGCTTCCAAAGGGGATTCACTTGGTTTTGGACATGGTTTTATCATCTCAGACCAACTACTTTATTCTGTTGTCTACAAAATTAAAAGTTTGGCTCTGTAGGAGGGATGAAGGAAGGTGTCCATCCCCTCCCCTGTCTGTAACAAAGCAGAGCTCCAAAACCTCCTTAAGCTTCTTGCTCCACTCAGGTAAAGTCACTGTCTATTTTACATTTTCCAATGTAAGGTGTGAAGAGGAGGAGGAGGAGGAGGGGGAGGAGGAGGAGGAGGAGGAAGGCAAACATGGCTGGAAGCCACCTGTCCACCTCCTTCCATCCCTGAGCCTGGGGCTGAACCACCCCTGTTGGAACTCAGAGCAGCCAAATGGTCACTTCTCAGTGCCAGCTGGGATCACCCCCAAGGATTGTTTTCCTGGCTCAGGACTCAGAGAACCTTGTGGCCATCCATGTCCCTTCCTGCCCTGGATGTGTCCCAGAACATCCCCAACGTGGGGAGGAAGGAAGAAAGATCAGATGGCACAAGATTTTCCAGCTTTATCCTAGCAGGGGATTCCCTTTTGCCATGGCAATCCAGAAGTGCCCTTTAAATCCCCTTTGTGCACTACAGAAATGGGAGAACACAGGGCCTGGAAAAGCAGTTTGAGCACATAAATCATCATCTTCCCCAAAAAATCAGGAGCTTTTAGGAGATGCTTGTGCACAGGTGAAGTTTAAGGAAAGAATTCTACAATCCTAGAGATAAACAAATATCTATTACTGAGCCCATCCTCATTTTCTGAGGATATACAACAAGGGCACAGATGCAATTGTGCATATTTATGACTGGAGCTATCAAATCAAATAGGGATTGCATGGAAAATCAGCAGAACACAAGGAGTTTTCACCTGAAATTTGGGGATTTTCAAGATTTTTGTTCAGAATTCAAACTGGAACAGAACAGCCTGGAAGTGATATTTGATTTTCAAAGTTCAAAGGCAGAAGGTAGAGTTAAGATTTTAGACTTGAGGCTGGTTTTAGATCAAGCTAAGCAGAGCACAGATTAGGACTCTCCAGAATCCCACCAGTGGGCAAAAAAAGAGTTAGAAATACATCCTGCAAGACTTGCTGGCTGTTTATCCCAGGAATTATGTGCTTCCAGGAGATTCTCCTTTGGCACTCACAGCTTCAGAGCTGCTGCTTCGTGGTAAAGACATCTCAAGTGAATAAAGTCAGAATGACGCTGGAATTCTTTACAGCTTCCATAAAAAACGCTTCAGCTTTAAAACGTAAACTTGAGGAGGGAAGGAAACATAAATTCTTAAAGAGTTACTAAATTACAGCTTCACTTTCTCCCATTTAACTGTTTTATCTGCCGCTGGTATCGACGTCGGCGTTATTGTAAAGAGCACCCTTGCTATTTTTAAAGAAGTGCTTGGATGGTACTGTAAAAATGTCAATTAGTAAAATATTAATGCAACTGGGGCGTCGGAAAGAGTCTTTTATGACTTTTAAAATTTGCACGAGAATTGATTCCGGCGGCGCCGGCAGCTCTCATCCGGCTGCCATCTCGTGGCAGCTGCTGGGATGGGCTGGGCTCACCCAAAAAATTCACTTTTAGGGCTCTAAACTCCTCCCTCCTGCTGGATATAGAGTGGGAGATGGTTAGTGTCCAAGCCAGCAGTTTATCCAACGTTCCCTCACTGCTGGGAAGGGTTGGGGTTGTGCAAAAGCCATCAGAGCCATGGGAAAGGTGGCTTAGGATCCTGATTCTCTGAATTATCCATCCACAGAGCTGTGGATCTAAGGAAGTTAATGTATTTTCACATTCCCACTCAATTCAGGGGATTCATTTGGGTGCAGCTCCCAGCTGGGATCTGACAGTCAGCACTGGGCAGGATTTCACTCTGAGGGGACAAGGCTGTGCCTTGAATGATTATCTTGGAAAATCAAGTGGGGACCAGAAGTGATTCAGTCCAGATTCTGCACCAAATTCTTCCTCTTTTCTTCCCCAAGACACTGAAAACAGCATCTCCATCTCCCTTGCCCTCAGGAACAAGGGGCCTTTAACTGAGCTGGAGCCAGATTCCTGAGGCACAGAGGGAATTGTGTGAAATCCCAGCTTTCCCAGCCACTTGGATCTCACAGCCAGGGGCTCGTGGCAGCCAAGGCTCTGTCCTCCCACTGAGCTCTGGGCGACAACACATTATTCCTTATCCATCCCTTATCCTTATCCCTTTGCTCCCAGCGCTCCAAAAATCACTATTTTCTGTAAAAATACACTTGGAAAGAATTCCTGAGTGTCCTGTACTTCCAGGAAATGCATCTGAGCCTTCCATCTACTGCACTGAAGTGGACACTAGTGAAATGAGGGAGCAAATGTTCCAAGGGTCTAATAGGATTTCTTGTTTGCCAAGAAAACGGTGCTTTCAGGAACACAAGCCTTTGTGTGATCTCTCTCTCCCAAGACAGATGGCCTCATTAATTGCCTCTACATCCAGTTAAATTTAAAAACCTGTGCTTAAATAATGTTAAAACTGTGGGACATGCTGCCAAACATAGGAAATATTAAGGTAAAATCACCTGGAAACAAGGGAATAAAACCAAGACGGAACAGACAGGAATTCTAAGAGGTCACAGGAATCACTAAATGATTTAATATGCCCTTGTTTGTGCCAGGAAATGTCACAACCTTAATAATCCAGGAAGCATTCCTGCATTTCAGTGAAATCCTGGCTTGAGTGAAACAATTGGCAAAACTCCCATGGACTTCCGTGGGTGAGAATGTCATCCCTTAATCTTTTTAAAGCAACTTTCCATGGAACTTGTCCAGTATGGCTTATCCAGAGTTCTGATTACAATGCCTGTGTGCATTCATTCTGGGAGTCAGACAGAACTGGGATCTGAATTCCAGAGCTAACAAACTACTGTGAGGCTGGGGAAGCCTTGGCACAGGGTGCCCAGAGAAGCTGTGGCTGCCCCTGGGTCACTGGAATGTCCAAGGCCAGGCTGGACAGAGCTGGGAGCAGCCTGGGATAGAGGAAGGTGTCCCTGCCACTCCAGGAGGGGCTTTGGGGTCTCTTCCCACCCAAACCAGTCCAGGTTTCTATGCTTATTCTGATTGTCTGATTCACCACAGCCACCCTGCAGTGGATCAGTTCCCAAAAACCTGAAAATTCCCCTGTTCCCCACAGCCTTAAAATCCAGGGATGTTCCTTTACACAGTCAAACACATGTCAAACACTGGGGGTCCTCACTGAAGATTCCCGAAGAAAACAATATCAGGAGATGCATCAGCTCTACATTATGCTCCCACAGCCTGGAAATACAGCTTGTTCCAAAGGGCAAACCTTTCTCCTGATATTTTTGGGAGTTTTGAAGGAAAGCTGGCATTTCTTGGTTTCAGTGTGAGGTGACAAAGCTGCCCCACTCACCTGCTGCTCCCTGGTCCGGGGATGGCTGAAAGCCACAAAGTCCACGGAGAAGTAGCCAAGCACTCCTTTGGATTTACAGGCCTCCCCAATCCTCCAGCAGAGAGCTTTCAGAAGCTCTGGATCCACGGAACGCTGTGGGATGGTGGTGCCAGAAGATCTGAGGGGTCCCTCAGCGTGGAGCTGGTCTCCAGATGCCACCATTGTCACCTCCCCTGTTGGCTCGATCAGCAGATCCACCGTCAGGTTGGTGACACTGGCTGAGAGTGGGAAAGCTTCGATGGCTCCACCTGGAAAAAAGGTAATTGTCTGTCCAGCCTGGAATCAAATCCACTAGTGCTGCCCTTCAGAGGCACAGCAGGAGGCTTTGGAGATACAGCAAATAAAGCAGTGGAAGGGGAGCAGCAGAGGCAGAACTGTGGATGTCTTGGAGGAGAAAGGAGTTTCATTTCCAGTCCCACTTCCAAACTGGGTAAATCCCACAGCTGACTGGAGAAACAGCCTCTGGGTTGGAGGAGTGAATCCAGATGAACACCAGGCCTGGAAGAGCTGGGAATGCAATGTTGGGATTGGGGGAGGGTAACTCCTGCTCTGAGCTCATCTTGGAGAGTCCCATCCATCCATCCATCCATCCATCCATCCATAGTCATGGATAAGAGTCTGCCTGGGGCATTCATCCACAGGAGGAACTTGGTGTGGAAATAACAATTTTTTTTCCCCACAGGAAAATCACCCAGAGAACTGCTTGGCATTCTGGATTTGCCTTCTCATTGCATGTAATGCCATAACCCAATTTGTTGGGATAAACCACTGTCTAATAAAATTGGTACTAGGTGTGTTAAGTGGCATTATTGAAAAAGAAAAAAATACGTTCAAAGCTTTGATTCATCCTTCTCTCTTACATAAAGAAATATATGAAATATTTTCACATTTACCTACAGGCAGCTCACATGCTGGAATTCCCTAAAGCCTTTTCCCAAATGTGACAGCCTTTGGTGCAGCACCCAAGGATTTAGGAGTTGGTGCTTATGGATTCAGAATCCAGGATTAATATAGCTTGGATGGGACAAATGAGTGATAGAACAGTGGCCTATAATTCATTGGTAAATGAACATTTGAAGCATAATGGAGAAATAAAAGGAGATAAATATTTAAATGGGCCCAAGACTAACAAGAATATGGCAGACAATATGGCATAATTACTCCTTATAACACTTCCCAGCGACTTTGCAGTCTTATTTACCTTGAGTAAGAAATGTTTGGAGGAATTTTTCCCATGTAGGGAATCGTTTCTCATTGACTGGCTGTACGTGCTGTGCTAAAAGGCCCGGCAGCTCCTGGGAGATCTTCACCAAAGCTAGCTCCTGCAGAAACAAATTAAATAGAACCACAAGCAATTTTACTACAGAAATGAAAACTGCTTGTGGGGTGATTAAAAACCAGGCCTCCAACAGGCTAAAAAAAAAAAAAAAAATGTGGTTACTGTTTACCCACAGTCAGGAAGCCTTTTTTAATTTTTCTACTTGCTCCTCTTCCCTCCTCCTGCAAACTGTCCTTCTCTGGAAGCCAATCCCCCCCTCAGCACAGCATCTCTTGCATTATAATTTATATCAATAATTGGATCTGGCATCTGAAAATGCCAAGTACTTGGTAACTGCTTTGGGATCAATACCAGCAGTCAATAACTTGTACATTGCTTGTATTTTGAAGCAGCATATTGAAATAGTCACATATGCCAGCAATAGTTTTACTGGTTCTACGTTAAATGCTCTTATATCAACCCAAATACCCTTTAGTTAGGAAAAAAAAAAATAGGAATAATCAAGCAAAAGCATTTCTAAAGCAGGAGATATCCTTTTAAATCTGTAAAATATCTGCAACAAATTCCCAAGTGCCTGTGTCTTTGGTGGAATTTGATTAGTCATTGCACAGCTAAAGCAGCTTTTTTCCCTAGTTTTAAATTCTTTATTATCACACACACAGCCCAGCCCCATTAAATACAGCAAGTAACTGCACTGCTTTTACTGCTCCCCCAAGTCCCAGAAGAACAGAAGCATATAAAGTGCAAGGACCCTGACTGGATTGCTTCAGGCTCCTTCTCTTGCTGCTTCCCCAGCCTTCCCTGCTCCCCTGGGGCTCTTTGCCTCTGTTTTACATCCTCCCTCCCCAGCACCCTGTGCTGCAGCAGATGACCATCCCTCCTCCCATCCTGCCCATGTCCTCAGCCACAAGCACTTTGGCTCAGGCTCTGGAGGAACATGATGAAACCTCGTGGTTGACAGCTGAGAGTAGCAAATAAAAAATGAAAGCTGTTTTTGCAGAGCGGTGAGGTTGAGATGGGTTTTGTCACACAGTGTGAAGTAACCAAAAATGCAAATTCAAGATCACTTTACTGTGATTCACCCACCAGAATGAGAAGGATGGGGAAATTATTAGGATTTCTCTGGATGGTTTGGGTTGGAAAGGACCTCAAAGTTCATCCAGTGCCACCCCTGCCATGGCAGGGACACCTTCCACTGTCCCAGGCTGCTCCAAGCCTGTCCAGCCTGGCCTGGGACACTGCCAGGGATCCAGGGGCAGCCACATGGAACTGAGGGTGAAAAATGCCTTAAAAATATTGAGGTATTTACAGTGTGATGCTGATCTGGGCTATGTGAGCTCCTATCATGTAATAACAAGACAAGTATGTGGTTGACTTTAAAAATATCACAAAAAAGGGTTAAAAATGGTTTTAGTCAGTAGATCAATACACTAAGCAGCACAACCTTATGGAGAAACAAAGGAGCATGTAAAACATGAGACCCAAACTCAGAATTTACACAATTCAGGTCTTACTCTCCTCATTTCCTTGGGATCTGTGAGGAGGAATTTTGGTTTTGGATGGCTCAGCTGACTGGAACAGCAGAGCAGTGAGCAAACAGCCATTGGCCTTGTGTGGGTTTTGTATCTGTGCTGAATTATTGCTGAGCCAACAAGGCACAAGCTGAGGTGGTTCATGAAGATAATGGTGGCTTTGGAGAGAGGATGTGAGCTGTGATGGATGGGTTGGAACTGCTGCCCCACAAATCAGTTCCCAGCTGGCAGTGCATCCAGCAACACCTCTGGCACTCCCAGCCACATACCAGGGACCTGCTGATTTTGGGCATTGTGCAATTGAAACAGAAATATAAAAGCAAGAGGTGTGCAGAGGCTGCCTGAAAGCTTTTGATAAATCACAGGGGAAAAAAAACAAACCAAAAAACCCCCCAGGAATCTCTGCTGGAGGTGGAGGCATTTGGGAGTTCTGTGCCCTAGGTTGTGTCAGTAAAAATGAAACTGTGAGTGTGTGACCTGGGACACAACTTTCCAGTGCCACAATTCCAAGCTGGATCTCCTTTCTGACAGAGTTGAGGATCACACATGGCTGTGGAAGAAACTTCCCCAAACTGGGTGCAAAATCAGGCAGAACTTCCAAGGGACTTTTTCTCTGCCTTTGGAATTTTCTTCTTGCACACCTAAGGCTCCCTTAGGATAATAAATCACAGAATCCTGGGATGGTTTGGGTTGGGAGGAACCTTAAAGCTCATCCCATTCCATTCCACATTCCACTATCCCAGATTGCTCCAAACCCTATCCAGCCTGGCCTTGGACACTTACAGGGACAGCCACAGCTTCTCTGGCACCCTCAGCACTGTGACTGTGAAGGACATGAGCACCAAACCCAAAAAAAGAAGAGGATTTTATACAAAAAATCCATCCAAGAAAATCTGACAAACTTCCCTGTGAGCTGCAGCCCAAGGTGTCAGTGCTTTAACAATGCCTGGATAACCAGGGTGTTCACAGGAGGGAGTCAGGCAAGCACTCTTCAAGGATCAGCACCTGGAATTTTAGTGGGAGGAGTTTTTTGCAACTGTAAGCTCTAAGAAGGCAATAATCCTGATTATAGGGAGTTTTAGTAGGCAAATTCAAGCCCAGATCCAACATTCACTCATGAAGGCAAACCTTTTAAAAGGATCAGTGCTCAGCTGGCTAATTTCATTTAAATTGGACAGTATCTCCAGCAGAGCCTACCCATGTTTTCTCTCTTGATGTGGCCCCAAAACAATCCAGGATCACAGGCTCAACAGAAACTGGGAGCATTTGTTCAAATCTTTCAGCTGATGTTTCTCAGCAGCAGTAAAAATGAGCAGACCAAATACTGTTTACATCATGTAGAAAGCTTTACATCTATCCCAATTGCAAGGTTTGCACCTTTTTATAACATGAACAAGCACAAAAAAAAAAAAAAACCCCACCAAAAAAACCCCACAAACATACAGCTTTCCCCCACTAAATGAAAAATATTTTCTCACCCTTCTGCAAGATGAATTTTGAAAGGTTTTCTTAGGCAGTTGCAGCAAAAAATTAAGACCAAATGTGGCAGATGTTGAAGGCAGTGGTAGGAAAGCTGCTGGAGACAGATCAGGCAGCAAAGGGAAGCCTGTTGAGAAGAGAAGTAAATAAATAGGAAGAAGAAATAGAAATAGGAAGAAAGACCTGGGGACAGGAAGAAGTTGCAGAGCAGAGTGCATGAGAAAGACCCAGGGCTTTTTAGCTAAAAATCAAATGGAATGGAAGTTATTTAGACCTTGCAAGCAAATAGAGTGGAGAAAGTAACTCCAAATAAGTAAAGCTGAGTGGGCCAGAGAGGAATAAAATCAGCAGAGAGCTCCTGAGCAATACAAACTGCCACGACTCTGCTGCAGTCAATGAAGCTGTGGCAATTTATGCCACTTGGATGGCATGATGACAATTCCTACCATTTGTAAGTACATCCTTTCTCTTGTGATCAGTGGAGCTGGGATAACTTATTCCAGCTGCCTGCATGGGAATTGGTCCAGCCCAGCTTATTCTGATGTTCTCAGTGACACCAACAACCATGGGAGAAGCCAGGGACTGCAGCCTGAATGTCCAAATAACAGCCATTATTTCCTATTTTGCAAATTAAACCGATTGGATGCTTTTTTTTCCTAATTCAGGAAGGTCCACCCTGGCCAGAGCCACAAAGTACCACAGAGAACAGAACAACTGGTGAGGTCTATAAAGCTGGGAATGGTTTTGGAAGCCACACGCTGAGCACCCTGTATCCACTTAAAGTTTGCCACCTGATTTAAAGCCTGGGCTTTCCGCCGTTAACTGCAAATTTTAAAATGAAGAAGTGCCAATTCTGCCTTCCCCGAGCTGGGAAAGCATGTTCCGAGCTCAGGTCCCATCATGGCAAACAGCCGTCATTACCGCCTCCTCACAAATGTTTTTCCTATGTAAAATTGCTTTGTAAAATATTTGCTCCATCTGCTGAAAGGAGCAAAGACAATTTTCCCTGATAGCTAATGGGCCATTTCGGCTGCCTGGCAAACGGGGCTGCCACTGGCATTAAAGGGGGTGCTGAAAACACGGAATTCTGCGCTCGCCGCGCTCATCCCTCGGTGCTTCCCGGGATCAGGACACGGATTGGGATTGTTCCCACTCGAGGGGCTTTTTGCGGGGTTTTTTGTGGGGTTGAGGCACATCTGGCACGCTTCATTAGAGCCCCAGAGAGCAGCCTGCCCGGCCCTGGCAGCACAAGGAGCTCAGGTCCCTTTCAAGTTCGCAGCACTTCAAGTGCTGCTCCTTTTTTCACACCACATGGGGCCAGGGCTCTCTGGCCGAGCGCTGAGCACGCTGAGGGCTTCAATATTGAAAGATCAAGCACTTCTTTTAATTCTAAATTCAACCCCAGACACACAAGGCACACAAAAAACCCCCCAAACCCCCCTGTGCCCTGGTCCAAAGCGCCTCCCCATCGCTCCTTTCATTGTGCACTTTCCTATTTAGCATCCATTGAAAAGCACATGTTTACATTGTGCCCTGAACTACTTCAACATCTGCTAACAGACCAATAAAAAATAAATAAAGCAGGATTGTTTAGGAAGAGAGATCCTTCCTATTTCCTGCAAACACTCCTGAGCTGGCAGCGGCAATCTGCTGCCAGATTCCTGCTCGGAAAACAATCTATGCAGGGAAATCAAGGATCGAATCTGTGCTGCCAAAAATCAGCCAGGAAAAGGATCTTCAGAGTGCTGTGAACTCCTCAAAGAACTCGGAGTGTTTATGCACTGAATGTTAATTTGAGATTAGGATAATTCTATTAATTAGTTTGCTTTCTAATCCAAATAAATATTCCGAAGTGTGTCTTTTGCAAGGTGCAGCCTGCATGCTCAAGGTTCCCCATATCTTCCTTCAGAGCAGAGAAAACATAATTGCCACCCTCTTCAAAAATCTCTCTTCAAAACGATAATCAGATATTTATTTCAAATGAAGCATTCATAAATTCAGGATATTGGGATGTTCATCCTCATACAAAACGAGATCAGGAATATTTGAATGCATTTTCCTGTATTTTAATGAGATCTCTGCAAATGCACAAACAATTCTGATGCCCTCAGATTAAAATTATTTTCCCAATTAATTGAGTTTGCTCTATTTCAGTCTCTATAAATTTTGGGACTTGCCCTCTTTTCTGGCTTCTATCTCTAAAGAAAGGATTCTAATGAATTCCAAAAAAGTGGTTTCAGAGAGAAAAAAAAACATCATAAACAAACCCCACAGTCACTTCCCAGGAATTTTATGGAAATTGCTGTAATGCTACGGGAATTGTCAGACAAAACCTGCATTGTGTTTCACAAACAACACACACTTAAACTCCTTTTATTCCCAGAGTTGCCTATGTGTTACTTTTTGGATTTTAGCAAAACAAACATTTTTAAAATAATCCAAGCAGGCATTTTATTGGCTGCACCGACATTAAGGCATTTCAGATTTCTTTAGTGCTCTTGCTTTATCCTCTCCTTCCCCACTGTTATTGCCACAAACTGGCACTTAAATTCAATTGATTCAAAATATTCTGGATCCATATGGCCTCAAACCCTGGAGCTGAAGTTCTGATATTGCCTCACTGCTGTTTTCTAGCATTTGCCTCTCCTCCAGTCCCCAGATGGTGGAAGTAACATTTAAACCTCCTTTTCCTCTGCCTTGTACAATAGACCTTGGCACCATTTCAACTGTTTACTCCGGTAATTAACAGCACTGATACCACAACAATTACAACTCCTACAATCTTACCACAATAATGCTATGAATTAGTGAGAGCTAATGGCTGGAAGGTATAGTGGTTCCAGACTGCGAGATCTGTGCATTTTCAGAATAAAATAAAAGGTAGGAACAGCACGCTGGCGGTAGACAATGATTACCTAGTAATTAGTTTACACAAAGCTTCCTATTTAATGGCAAAACGCTGTAATTAACGCGTGACAGAAAATCAAAGGGTACTTTGTAAGCATATGAAAAATTAACACTGCGGGCCTATAGCTTTATGTACTGATTAGGAGCATATTAAATCAATAGGACACACAGCCCAACAGCTTGCAGAGCCCGTGGTTGTGGTTCAGGGATGATATCCCAGCTTTCACTGAAGCCAGGGGTAGAATTCTGCTTTTTTTCATCTCAGATTTGCACATCACCTCCAACAGCACCGTGGCAGACACACAGGTGTCTTGAGAAACAGATTGTTTGCAGGTACAGGGAATATTTCAAATATTTGGGATAATTGCTGGCAGAGCACTGCTCACACTAACAAACCTGCAGCACTGCTCCTTTCCATCAGCAATCTCTTCCTGAAGTCTTTGGGTTCTTTTTCTTTCCCTATTAAACGTGGGATCAGTTGGAAGAAATGTTAAAAACCTGTCAAAATGCTGGAGGATGCATTTTGTGGGATCTGTCAGAGTTTCTGGCCCTCCTCAGGCTGGAAAAATACCACATCTGCAACTCCATGTGCACAACAGACTCCCCTAAGAACTCCCTTAGGTGTTACACTGAGATCAGTTTTAAAAAATCAGGAAAAAAGCAGTGTTAGGAAGCTCTCCTGTGTTCAAAGCAGGTCAGAAAGGAGTGTGCTGGCAGTGCCATGTTCCTGAAATTACAGTTTTGATTGATTTGTTTTATCCTGGTTTGTTTGCAAACACACTCTGCTCTGAACTCCTCAACCCAGTAAAGGAACAAGATGTGGTATGGAAGCTCCAGGTTTGCTGTAGAGCATGGAATTCATCCAACCATCTGCTCCCCACTATTCCCGATTTCCAGGGAATCCCAAAGTTCATCCATTACTACAGGACTTGCAAAAGCTGACCAAAAAATGTTTAAATTAAGGAACATTCAGCATTTTGCATGACTATTTTCCAATAGCAATCAATGCAAAATCCTGCAAGCAGCATCTAAATCTTGTTTTAGGTGATTCAGACCAAAAGCTGTCCAGATTTGCCACCTTTTGAAAAGATTCTGATTTCCTCACTGTACTAAATTAACCAAATTATAGCCTGTAAGGAAAAGACAGACAAAATCCTGTGACTCAACTGGAGGAGTAAAATTCAAACATTTTTCTAGCAGGGGCTGCCCAAGTGCATTAAATCCCTTTTTTTCCCTCTTCAACAGATATTTAATGGAGAGTTTTTAAAAGGTTGTGTAGCTATCACCAATTTTAAGGGCTTATTGAGAGAATATTTGTTGCTTGTTTTTCTGTGTCTTGTTCTATCCCTGGATTTTCAGCTCTTCTTTATCCCTTTTGCTGATCTTTGATATCTCCAGACTTGCTGCTAGATAAACTCACATCATGTTGCTGGTCCTGGTGGTTAATTAAGTCACAGGGTAATAAAAGATAATTCTGAAATTAATTTCAGTAGTAATTTAATCTAGTGATTTACTATTTACAGTTCCACAGTTATCCAAGAGGATGGGATCCTGCAGTCCTGAGGTGTTTATGGAAAAGGGAATTGTTCAAAGAAGAAAAAAGGCAATGCTAACAGGAAGGTGATGTCACCTTTGTCCTAAAAGGGAAGAGTTTGGGGAGTTTGAGTGGAAGAAAAAGGAAAATATGAAAATAGAGTGAGCATATCCATTCCCTGGATACTCTCCCAGCCTCCAACAACTCAGAATCCCTCTAAGCCAGAGAGTGTCAGCAACAACAAGAGTTTTCCATGAAGTCAGAGTCTCCCAGCAAGGCTCTCTAGAAGTTTAGGTGAGATTTTCCAGACTCTGAGCTGCTGACTTTGAGCAGGAGTGAGACACCCAGCTATTCCATATATTAGTAAGTACTATGGAGATCTTTCTCTAAATGTTCCAAAAAATTCACCTACTCTTACAGCAGCAAACTCACTTTTCTGCTATGCATGGACTAACTGAAGCTTGAATTGGCACAGAAAAATAAATTTGTTTGTTCCCTACAATCATCATTCACCCCACAAGAACCAATTTAACTGATAAGGAGATTCAGCATTTACTAATCTTTTTGTGCACAACTAGGGCCAAACCCTCATGTTCTTTTCCACACTGGAGGATGTTCCACAACCAACCTCACAAGGGCCAAATGTGCAGCAGTGCTCTGGAAATTGAGCCATTGGATTCTGGGCCTCAGGATGGAATTTCTCTGCTGACAACCTCAGCAGTGCACAGGACTGATGGACTTTGAGACATTCATGCAGTTTATGAGTTCAACCCTTTCTGCAGGTACAAATTAATTGTTCAGATAACTCAGAGGCTGCATTAAGTCAACGAGGTGAAATCCATCCATAATCCTAAGGTCTGCCCCATGTTCTATTTGCAATGAGGAATCTAAAATCAGCTTCATTTTTAGTGGAATAGATTTTTACCCAGTTCAAACTCACAAAGTACATTATTTTTAATCTGTTGCCTACTCCACGCCACTGAGGAAAATCTGAGTGTCGAGTCTGAAACTGCTATGCAAATGATGCTATTTGTAAGTATTACCATAATTTAGTGCTTACAGTCATGTTCTCATTTCTAATAATTCCAGCAGAATGGAGAGGCTTTTCACTGTACTCCTAGCCTGCAGGATAGTCTTTCATCAAGAAGCTGAGTTTTTTAATAACCTGCCAGCATCAGTTTTGTGTGTGGCAGTGACACGACGTCTTCATTATCAAAGCAACCAGGTCCCCACACTGCAACAGGACATTAAAGCACAAAGTGCTGCTTTGATGTTTAAATGTGGATCATTACAATGGTGTTCCCCAACAAAGGAGCATTTTAATCCTCTGCTCTCCGTGGTGAGGCTCGGGGAGGCTGCAATTCATTACTTCAAAAGAGGGTAAACGGGGAAGGCAGGGAGATGTTGAGCAAACATTCAAGCAAGGTGTTCAGAACAGCAGCAAGTTCCACACTTTGGAATCAAAGAGGTTTGGATTGGGAGGGATTTTTAGGATCATCCAGTTCCATCCCTGCCATGGCAGGGACACCTTCCAGTGTCCCAAGTTGCTCCAAGCCCTGTCCAGCCTGGCCTTGGACACTCCAGGGATCCAGGGACAGCACAGCTTCTCTGGACAACCTGTGCCAAAGCCCATTTCAATGTTGGTCTAGAAATCAAATCAAATCCATTATTCCATATTTATTCCCCAACTTCCAACATGTGTTAATGTTTAAGGTTTTCTCCCTGGTTGATTCCTGGTTGTTATCAAAGCTGGAGGTGAATGGAATATCAAGGAAAACCAAAGGAAGTCAAGGATCACTGTGTCCTTCAGGCACTTCAGGCACTTAGGAAAAGGATAAAAAAGGCACAGAAACAGGAGCACCAGGAGTAGAGAATATCAATTCTATTAGGAATTTCTGCCAGCAAAGAGCTAGAGCTGGTGACTCAGGATTCTCATGACCCAGGTGGTGGCAGCAGCCCTGGATTGATGCTGAGCTCTGTGTCCCACTGGGATGGCTCTCCAGGGCTCTGCTTCATCCTGCCTGACTTGCAGCAGATCACAGAAATTATCCCTTCAGCTTATATCTGGTGAACTCTGTTCTATAATGTGGAATTATTTTGTAGTTGTCAAACGCGGCAGAAGTGTAATCAGCACACTTTGAAATTTTAATATACAATATAATTCAATCAACCCAAAATTTCAAACCCGTTTTGATTGAATTAAAAAAATCAGAAGAGCTATAATGAGTAGTTTATGTAAATTAAACAATTTTTCTGGATACATTCCTTCTGGCTTTAAAACCATTACATTAGGAATGAATTTGGCACGATATACAGAAATATCAAATGCTTATTGAAATTAACACATTTAAATACCAATGAATATTTAAACTACAAATAGTTCTCAGAATGGCAGAATAATGAAGTGTGGTTTCATATGGATTTTCCTGCAGTTAAAATGTATCATCTTCCTGCCTCTCAATCCTGGGGATTCTTGGGAATCCAGGAGTGCCTGAGTTCATGCTCTAATGTTTCCCTTAGTTAGATATTGATAGATGTCTCTCCTTACCCAAACACCCCTGGTAATGAAACTTGCAGGAGTTTAATGATCTCCAAGGCCTCAAGTGTTGTGTCTCATACGAGTTTAAAAGTTATTAGTGAGGCAAAACATACAGGAAAAATAATCCATTAAAAAACAGATTTAAAAGCAGTCAGTTTGTTGTGGTTTTGAATTAATGTTGTTCAACTATATTAATCCCAATCCCAATCAATCTTTGTTTCAATAATTCCAAATTTCTATCTAGATATTAGGCTCTGCTGCAAATAAACTTTACAAGTCATCACTTTGGATAAAAGATATGTAAAATTTGCACATTATTGCATAGGAAGTGTTATGACCCAACTCATTCCACAGTTGGTTGCCAGGCATTCCTTTGGATTTTGGAATATTTCAGAATTTAATTTGGATTACTGCTATTTATTGCTTTGTAAAGCCAGTCTGGGCTGTGATATCAACATCTACCTTCAAATGAGAGTTCAGAGAGGAGATTTACAGCAAAGAGGAACCTCAGGGTTTGAAGAGCCATGACAAGATGTTTTTTGTCACTTACCCGAGCCTGGCTCTGCCTCCACACCTCAGGGCCGAGTCTGTGCCATTCCCTGTGGATCCAGGGGTGACATTGCAGGTGGGCAAGGACATCACAGTAGGCAGTGCCATCTCCTCCACGCTCCCCATCCACCTTGAAGAGCCAGCGCTGCACCTCCACGTTGTCCACGATGAGCTGGCTGAGAGCACGGAGCAGCTGCAGGGACACCAACATCCTTTGAGCTGTCACAACACCAAAACGCTCCCCAGCCTTCCACTTCCCAAATATTTCAGCTTCAAATTGATTTTCTAGACGTGGTTTTATTGTCTCAGAGATGGTTGTGCTGTTACAGCTGTTTGGGTGTGGATTGGAAGCAAGCTTGGCCAGTTTTGGATGAAAAAAGTTGAGTTTTCCATGGCCTTCATCCCTGTTTTCTGCAGAGAGGAACTTGCCTGCCCAGGTTTTGTTGTTTTTTTGGTGTTTTTTTTTGTGTGATGAGGATCTAAGGTTTTGGATCACCAGAAGTGCTCCATAAATGTTTGTGACAGGGAACAACGTGGGATGGACGATGCTATTTGCAAAAATGTGCCAGAGAAACACCAGCCAAAACAGCTGGGAAATTCTCCTACTGGAGAGAGCATTGCGTGGTTATAAATGTAGGAAGGAGGTACCAGGCAGGCTTTATAAAAATGCTAATTATTTATTTGTGTATGTACACAGATTTAAATGGCTTTCAAATGCCTTTTGCCCAGCTGGTGCAGGATGCAATTAGCTTCTTAGAAACTGCAAATGACTTTGAACCTGGTAAAAGTATTCTCAGATCTTGTTGCATTGGCTGGAGTCTTCTCCATTTTACAGAGTAATTTGGGGGATTTTTGTTTCTTTGGTTTTTTTTTCTTTTTAAAGATTGACCTAAAATACAATTACATGTGTTCCATTTGTGGCTTTTGAGAATCACATAAATGTGTTTTTCTTGAGGGCTGCCCTACAGTAATGAAAAGGATCAATAATCCTGTAAGGACTGTACCAATCACAAAGAATTATGTGCTATCTTTAAGTGAAAATTGAATTGTGCTTTACCATGGTGTCACCTCGCTTTGATTATTTAACCTAAAATGTCAATATTTCATACAAGCAAACAACAGAAGGAGAAATTCCATAACCCTGTAGGATGAACCGAAAGTATTGTTAAATAATTTAGGGGAATCAAATAAATCAAACAGCTGTTTTGCAGGTCATTGATCATGTATTTATTTCATCTACTGGAGAAGTTGCAATGTATTTGTGGAGCTTGGATTGTTCAGTGCTAAAGGTGATTAATAAAAGCAAAGCAATGTGAAAAGCCTCGTGAAGAAGCAGAAACACCTACAAAAAACCTTAGCAATGATTATTTTCCTGGATGAGATGTAACACCACCAAAAATGTGTTTAAAAAAAATTAATACTTAGAGATATCACTGTAAACTGCAAATTCAGCTTACAGAATAAAATACTGAGGCACTGACTGCAAAATAAACATGTGAAATGAAAGTACAGAAAGCTCTTGTGCCTTTTCATTTCAGTTCAATAATATTTCATTCTTTTCTTACTGGTCAAGCCAACAAGAGAGATGAATTTAGCAATGACAGGCTGGGTACAAAGTTCCAACCTCAGTTGGAAGAGGCTCATTGAGGGGGAAATTTCTTCCACTTAGAAGAAGGATTTTTGGAAAATGTGCATCTTTAGTCACTGGTAAAATGTATTCATTTCATGGCTTCCCCCATGGGGCAGCAGCACAAACTGTCTCAAATACTGGACCAAACACTTTTAAATCCTCAGCACCATGAAGAATCCCAGAGTAACTGTGATCCTTCCTGCCTTGGGCACAAACTGCATTTAATTGAGCCAAAAAAGGACCCAACCTCAGCCAAGATTTGACCAAAGCCATGAAGTCTCACCAATGGAGTTGTTGCAGTGACACCAATTGCCATCCCAGCCCAGATCCCAGCCCAGAGCCTCACCTGCTCCCAGCTGTGGATGTTCCCCTCTCCAGGAGGGATTGGCACCCCAGCGCTGGCAAACATCCTCCTGCTGCCAGACTTGGAGCTGTAGAGCTGAGCCACTGCTGGCTCTGAGCCCAGCACAGGCACCTGGAGCACATCAGCCACAGCCAGGTCATCCTGGTGGGGAAAACCCCCAACCATGTAGGCATCCCTGCTCTGGATCAGCACCTGGATCCTCTGCATGGTCCTGGGGCTGTACTTGAGCAGGGTGGCCAGGCACATGTGGTGCTCCTGCAAAAAGAGAGTATTACTCTGGTGAGAAATGTTTTTTTTCCTCCCCCTAATTCCTAATGTTGCCCACAATAAATACATTATTAATAGCAGGCTGGGTTATGACCTATCCTGTAGCTTAGCAGTTTAAATTGATAAAAGCTGTTGGGGTGAAGCTCCATAATCGTGCACATCTTTAGTGTGTTGGGAATGGCCTCATTGGGAATAGAACTAATTACTACACATCTGTATTTATTTGATCCATGTGGAATTATCCTTCTGTCAGTCGGCAGAGAGGCTGGTGGCCTTTGGATAATAGTGATTCATCTCAGCAACACTCCTGGCACGGTTTAACTCCAGAGCTCCTCAAAATCAATAAAAAAAATGAAGAGACCCCCTCCCCTATAGCAGGGAATGTATTTCACATACAGTTCAGTGGTATTTTAAGTGATTCCCTGAGAATAAAACACTTTGATTTACAAAAGCTTTCAGTGCTCACATTAAATTACTGGGGATGCACATTTCCATTACACAGGAGCTCTGATAGCTGATCTAAAGCACCACTTAAGGAGAGGGGAGTCGTTCTGTAGTTGCTTAAAATACAAGGGATCCAACTTTTTTGGAAGGAATTTTTCATTTCTTCTTAAAAAGGAGATCTGTTGCTGAACAAGCAGCTCACGACATATCCTATAACCTCTGAATTTAAATAAGAATATCAGTCATGGCAGGTGAAACCTCAAAGATGTTTTAAACAACATATCCCATGCATGACCTGCAGATACTCCAATTATTTTCCCAAAAACACACTGAGGATGAGACAGAGAGGAGTGGAGAAATAGCAGAAGAGAAATCCACTGTAATAAATTGTCATAAACAATAATAATCCTAACAAGAAGAAAATCACCTTCCCATTGAGATTTCATCTAAAATTTAGGCCTCAGGAAAGAATCCCTTTCCAGGATAACGTAAATCCTGGATTTGCCAGGGATTTCCAGCATTGGAGAACACAGGATATTTTCCTTCCAAGTCCTGGATGTTCACTGACAGGGACTGAAGTATAAATCCTGATTTCATTGCTCGGACAGGGATGATGACAGAAAAGGAGATGGAATTCTAGCAGCTCCTTTCTCACACCAAACAACTCCAAAAAGTGCCCAAATCTCTCTGTAAAGGAGATGGACACACAGCAAGGACAGCAGAAATGGGATACTCTCCCAAGTTCCAGCAGAAAAAAAGGAATGACAGAAATTTAAGGACAAAAAGAACAACAAACAAGTCACCTGGAGCCCTTTTCCCTGCAGCAGTTTTAAAGCCAAGACTTTTTAAAGTTCCCTTTACCTGAACACTGCTCCAAAACAAGGGAACAGGATCAATTCCCAGCCCTGGTCACTCCCTCCCTGGGGCCAGAGGGGTGATGTAGGGAGGAGATTTGCTTTGTGTCCTCAGTAATGGATTTTACAGTTAATTAAGGGAGCAGGAAACAGGCTGTAAAAGCTGCTTCATTCCTGCCAGGATCCATGGAAGTGAGGAGGGAGAGCAGGGAAAAACAGGAGAACTGAGGGATTCCAGCAGCACTGCCCAGAACAGGGGATTTGGGATTGACCAAAGCTCTTGGCTCTCAGACCTGTTGAGTTTTGTTTTGTTTTCAGCTTCCCAAGATCCCAGATGTGACCTTGGCATCAGCAGGTGAGCAAAGCCCCAGCTGTGACACCTCAGGATCTCCTGGGCCTTTGCCACACCTTTTCCTTCCATGCGTTTTCCAGCTGGGAAAACCTGCAAGGCTGATTTGTGCTTCTGGAATGGCTGAAAGGAGCCTTCTAAGGTGGCCTTCAAGCCATGCTTTTATTGATTAGGAATAAATTTAGATATATTAGGTGCAATAAAAGCTTTTGATTCAATAAGCCAAGAGAAAGATCCTTAAAAAGAGCCTATAAAGCTCAAACCTTTCCACAGCCCAAACTGTCACTGAAGCCAAGGGATGAGCAGGATCAGTTCTCAGCAAATTCCTCTCCACAGAGAGGATATATTCCTTAAACATATTGATTATTAAATAGTAAAGAACACATGTCTAAGGAAAACAAGGTAGTGAGAGGATTTTGCATATAAACAGGTGCATGACAGTGAAGAGCCAAGGGTTGCCTCAGCCTGGTTCACACAAAATCTGGGTTTTCCCATTTTCCTGACAGTTTTTGGCATTAATACACTAATAGCTGGGGGTTAGCACTGGAAAAATAACCCAGTAACCATAGAAAAAACTGCTATGATTGTCAAAGTGCAATTTAAAAAGAAAAAAAACAACAAAACCAGCAGAAGGGCGTCGAGCAAAGACCTTAAACATTCTACAAAGTTTGATAAAAATCAAATCTCAGCCAAGACACTGCAGGTTCCATATTTACAATACAAAACTATGATTCACTGTAAAAGTCTTTACTGCACTGCAGCATTTTCACAAACACTGTACTTACTGTACATCAACTAGACCATGTTTTAGCACATGGATTTAAACATGACAGATCTGGAACTAATATTTCTGTATTATTAATTATTATCCTGGAACTATTACTTCTGCATTATTGGAGTTAATATTTATATATTATTCTGTTCTGTTTGAAATGAATACTTCTGTATTATTACCTAACTTTGCTTAAGCCCTGTTCCTTGAGGAGCTCTGCACTGGATTTAGTTGCAAGAAACACTGCAAACACAGGAATGATTGAATGCTGGGCTAGCCAGAGATAAAGTTTGAGTAATAAGAATGGTTTATTGCTATGATTTGCTTAGAGATATAAATCTATCAAGTTCCCAGTCCCAAGCATAGAGTCAGAAGGGACAACAGCCTCCAAATAGCCAATATAGGACTATCTCAAGCAAGTCTATATAGCTAAACCAGGATATTTATTTCCAATGCTCTAACTAGTAGTCTAATCAGTAAAGCCCTTAAACTTGCAATAATATTTCACTGATGTGTACCAGAGCGTTGCAAGTTATAAAATTTCCAATTTAATTTTACTGCATCCCTCAAGCTGTAGTAATTAGAAGACAAACTCACAGGGAAGCTGTTTATAGCTTCAGGGGTGAGAATTTTGAACCTGTCCTGCAGGTCAGCCATGTCCTCAGGGTTCCCAGATCTAACAGCTGCCTGCAGACCCAGGAGTTTATTGTAATACTGCAGCAACTCCTCACTCAGAGCAAGGGGGCAGATGTAGATGACGTCCACGTTGGCATCTGAAACAAAGGGGCACAGTGCTCATCACTGGGAGAGAGGTAACCCCATTCCCAGCAGAAATCCCAGCATTCCTGACTGCTCACAAATAGCTTCCCTAAAAAAAAGCCCTGGAAATAAAAACGAGGCCTAATTCCCAAATCTTAGCGCTTTTGCTGTGCTTCAGCATTTCTCTGCAGACAGGTCAGCAACCCCACAGAAAGAGCTGCTTGCCAGGATTCAATCTGCAGAACATATTGGGGGCAGGATTTGGGAAGTGGTGCAGGGGGATTTGTAAGCTTGGCTCCCATTAACATCAATGGGAATTGAAGTGCTTTAAGAATATATCCCATTAACGTCGGGAAATTATAAAACTCAGCTATTCAGTTTGGAAAGCTGATGAAATTGCAATTTTCTATGCTGCCTGGATTTTCCATGGGCTGTTCCCACTCCTGTGCTGTCCACACAAAAGCTCACGGTGGGGTATCATTAATAACCATGGGAGTGTGCAGAGCTGCCACTTCTACACAGGCTGGAAATCTGCTTTTCCACATGGAAAACAGCTTGGGCTGAAGGGCTGGGTCTAAACAGAAGAAAAATCTGTCACACAGGCAGTGGAAAATTGTAACCACTCTGCTCTGCTAAAATATTAATGTTAATAGATGAGTTAATGAATTAATGGGCCTTGGAGCATCAGTAACAAAAAGCACTCCAAGATTTTGATCCAAATCAGTGGGAAGTCTTTCATTGTTTTGCTGTGCACAGTGCCAGGGATAACTGTTATTCCATGGGAATGGATCTGCAGCAAAGCAAGGACTGGAGAAGGAAACCCTGAGCCAAATGCTGTAAAGGAAAAAGAGACCCCATTGATTGAATTTGTTTTGTGAAAGCTGCAGGGAAATAATCCACATAAAAATCTGAGACCAGAACTCACCTGAAGCATTAAAGTAATGCAGAGCCCACAGTCAGAATCTTTATATAATTATTTACCAGAGAACTTTTAAAAATAATTACCTGAAGAGTTCAGAAGCATTCACCAGTCAATATTCTAATAAAAAATTGACAACTCAAGTGAATGTGGGGAATAAAAAGCTGCAGCACATTTTACTGCTGTAGCACTGCCCTAGAAAGAGAGATAAAGTCTCCTTTGGACACAGTGGGGTTCCAGGGACAGCTTAACCCACAGGAGGTCACAACCAGCAAGGAAATCCTCTGCTTTTCTAAAGAAAAACCAAGCCAGAATGGTAAATCTCAGTGCTCTTCTGCCAGGCACAGGTAAAGCACCTGATCTAGTTCATAATTCAGCTAATATTTCAATAGTTTGTGCCTTTCTTGTGGTCTGTTTTACAGTAGAACCAATTTTCAGGTTCAGACATGAGCAAAAAAAAAAAAAGTCTGTTTAATGTGTGACTTTGTCCCTTTAAGTTTCTATCATTTTAGAGCCAAAAAAAAAATCCCTGTTATAAAAAAAAAAAGAAAAACAATATTGAGGAAAAAACAATTTGAGTGCCTAGATAATATATAAAGGCAATTACATTATTATTTTAGGCAACTGTAAATTTCTGGATCTAATACATTTTTGTTACAAACTTACTAAATGGCATTTATAAAATAATCATGATGCTGAAATATATATGAATCACACAAAGCATGTCATTCCAGGGAGCCAATGAACTTGGTCACTGATAAATAATATCCTCCCCTGCTTTGCTTAAAAGAGGACTGTCAGGGAAAAAAACTTTTAAATGGATGCCTTTTGCCTCCTTTGCCCATTTAAAAGAAAAAAAAAAAATTGGTTTAAATAAGGGCTTGCTCTTTGCCAGCACATCTCTCTCTCCCTGTGAGCCTGAATGAGCACTAACAGAATTAGCTACCTAATTTTGTAGAACACTAAACACTTTGTGGTGCTCAGCAGGCCCCAGGATGAGGCTGCTTTACCTTCTAGCACAAGGAACCAGCAGGTTTTTTTATGGGTAACGTGGCCAGGAAATGCCACAGCAGATCAATTCCTCTGGTGCTTCTCCGTGCTCTATATTTAATATTAATCCACAGAGTCCTTGTGTTGTTCTGTCTCACTCACAACTGAGGGGGAATAATCAAAAGGCAGGAGCTCATCACATACCCAGGATGTCACACAGCCTTCCCATCTGCAGGTTCTGCTGGAGAGCAAGATCTGGGATGTGCTCACGGATGCCTTGGGAATAGCCTGGAAAACAAGGAAAGGCTCCCCTCAAACTGGAGTCAGAAAACCTCAGATTTGGGGTTGGATTTGGAAAAAAAAAATTTGGTATAGATTTGGGGAGAAGAAAAAAAAAAAAAAGACTTCTGGATTAAAAAAAGCTGAAATAAAGCAACATATTTCAAATCCCACAGCACTAATTGCAGCGTTTCTCTGAATTTGCTTTCACTGCTGAACTGCTGTAACTTCACGTTTTTCTGTCACTTTAAATACAGACCTGAATGTTACAGACCTACAGAGTTTTCTAATTTAACCACGCAGACCATTTCGCTGGGAGCCTTTCATGTTGCCAGATTTTTTAATTTTTTTTTTAAACACTGGGAGAACAGAAAAAAAAAAAATAAAAATGACACCATCATTAAGCAAGAATCCTGGTTAATTTTGTCCTTCACACAGATAAAAGGCACCAAACCCACTTCATTAAGGAGATGTCTCAGTGCTACCTGCTCACTTTGTTGCAGAGGAAAGGTGAGTGACAGCCTGTCTGAGCCTGGATTATCTCTTTGGAGGTCACAATTCCAGCTGATTCCACGCTGACATCCAAACAGACTGCAGGAAATGACAGCAGCACTGCAAGTCTCATTTTGAAGGCTGTAATTTTCAAATTACTGCCATTCCACGTGAATTGTGGTGTTTTGTACAAACATTCCCAACCCCACTGTCAGTTGCCATTCAAATATTCAGTGTTTTACATAAAAACTTGACTGATCCAGTGACAAGATCCTTACATTTCCATACATTTACACATGGTAAAGCATCAGAAACTCAGGGAAAACTCAGTTTGGCTCAAATTTGCTCAGTACTTCAGTGCTTTCATTTAGAAAACAGCAAAGTGGATATCTCAGGCTAATTACAATTATTACTAGTAATCAGCATTCTAAGGTGCTGTGGCAATGGCATTTTGCACACAGGAGAGCAGAACATACAGAAAACACAGAGAAATTCAAATTACCAGTTTAATTTTTAGCCATTTCTAATCAAACTTACATATTGCACAGTGGTACCAAGCACAGCACTTGGAGAACTCACCAAAGTAAAATATATTGATTTTTTTTTTTTTTTTTTGCTCTGGCAGCGTTAAGCTACAGTAATTAGAAAAAGCTTGCTAAAAAAAAAAATTAGGAAAAGTATTTAAACTTTAGTCTCAAGGCTTCATTTTGTCTTCTCACCCAATTTTAAGGCACTAAAAATGCTGCCTAACATTTTCAAACCATTGAAATTTTAACCTTAGAAAGCAGCAGATTTCTTTACCCTGAATTTTCCTTTTGGAAACGTTGGGTTTTAAGAACTGGGCCAAAAAAAATAACATGCAAATATCACTTGGAAAACCAGGAATTATTTGAAAGGAATAACAAAGTGGCAATTAAGTAAATGAAAATGTGCATTTTGCTATGGCTCTGCAGATCCATTACAGCACTCCACCACTGTACTTTTCACAGGGAGGTTAATAAAACATATTAATTCCCAATATATTAACTTCCACTGTCATGACCCCATTAGATTTAATGAGGAATATTCACTGCTGGTGAATCCTTCCCCTCCCAATGGACAGGATGAACCACATTTCCTCCTCACCCCTGATCCACCTTGAACATTCCATACTCCAAGCCTGGACACCTGATAAAGCTGATTAAAGGTTTAATATTCCTTTTCTTCCAGTTGAAACAGAATCCAACCCAAATAAATTCAATATATTGTGATTACAGCATCACAACTCTGTGCCATCAGTTCTGGTTTCTGACCTGGGTAAGATCAGAAATTTGGTAATCTGAAATTTGGGATGTGGTTGGGAATGGGATTGGTGTGCAGCAATGACTCCCAAGTGCAGGGAGAGGCACAGAAGTGCTGAAATCAGAGGTGCAGCAATGAATTCTGCTCCCCTTTCAACCTCAGCCATGACCTAACACCCTTTAATTGACATTGCCTTAATAAATGTTGCTCATCTGCAAAACTTCTCCCACCAAAGAAGCCCCAAACCTGCCTTGGAGAGAAGGAGCAGCAGAGAGGGGACAGGAGACAAAGGTTGGAGTCCCCCTGGGGTAAAATCTGCAGGGGAAGGAGGAAAATGAGCTGGGATTGCCCACCTTGTGCTCCCCAGGACTTGGGACTGGTCTGGGAAATTATACCCAAAGGTTTAACAAATAAAACTGAATTTTTCTCTCTGTATTTGGCACACATTTGTGGGAGTAAATCTGATTAGGAGGTTCCAACTCATTTCTCCTTACTCTGCCTGACAACAATCCTTAAACACTGGAATCTACTCTCTTTTTTTAGCTATCTTAGAAATCCCAAGTTTTTGTTTGGGTGAAAGAATTGGAACCATTTGCTCCTCCCAGCAGTACAACTGAAGCTCTTCACTCTCCCTTTTCCTGGATTATTTCCAGACACTTGCCATGAATCTGAAACCGTTGTGAAATGAGAAATTCCCCCTCCTGACTCTGTCAGCACTTATTGGAATTCCACCTGCATTCATGGGAATTAAACTCAGACTCTGATTTGCTCCAAATGCTGAAGTCAAGGACATTGAATTGAGAATTTCAGGTTTTATTTCTGATTTACAAAACTGAACACAGAAACAACCGAATATCATCAAACTTTGCTGTCTTCTTGTTTATCTGCTCTGTCCCAGCTTTTGCAATTTAAAAAAAAATTATCATTACAGAAAAAAGGCAGTAAAAAATAAAAATACTGCTGAAATCAGTTGGCATTTTGCATATTTAGTCCTTTTAGGCTGAACCAAATGTTACTGGTTTAAATTTTCCAGCTTTCTCTGAGTCTACTCAAATAATTTTTAATTTTAAAATATCAAATGTGTAGGAGCAGAAAATATATAAAATGATTTTATTGTTACGTTTTAAAGGTTTTTAGTGTAGGGATTTTATGTTTTCACCTTCTCAGATTTTAAATATCTGCTGTTCTTAAAATCAGATCAAACCAAAATTGCTCTTTTTTTTTGTTGCTGTTTCTCAAAACTGGTTTCATCTTAATATTTCAAAAGAAAAAACCCCAAATATTTACATGACATTTTAATAATCTCATCATAATTTAATCCATATAAAATCCCTATGGAATATGGCAAAATATCCTGATATAGCTGCATTTAACAAAACCAAGCAGGAATAACTTTCCCAAACAGCATTTTCAAGTCCCTCTTTTAGAGGAAATAATGTATTTTTTTTTATATTTTAACCTTTTAAGGTTGAAATAATTAAAAACCTTCTATAAATTCCCCAAATCCAGCAGAAGAACAGGGATATGATGATTAATTTTTGATGTCAGCCTGTTTTGATTATACTGAGGATTATTTTAACACAACTTTGAAAACATCTGGTGTGCAACAACTCTGCTGACT